>NW_027001867.1:35000-95000 GCF_036934945.1 Oncorhynchus masou masou
TTCACTGTTGACATTGAGACTGGATAGAGGAACACTGCCTAGAAGACCAGCATCCCAGAGTCGCCTCTTCACTGTTGACGTTGAGACTGGATAGAGGAACACTGCCTAGAAGGCCAGCATCCCAGAGTCGCCTCTTCACTGTTGACGTTGAGACTGGACAGAGGAACTATGCCTAGAAGGCCAGCATCCCAGAGTCGCCTCTTCACTGTTGACATTGAGACTGGATAGAGGAACACTGCCTAGAAGACCAGCATCCCAGAGTCGCCTCTTCACTGTTGACGTTGAGTCTGGACAGAGGAACTCTGCCTAGAAGGCCAGCATCACAGAGTTGCCTCTTCACTGTTGACGTTGAGACTGGACAGAGGAACTCTGCCTAGAAGGCCAGCATCCCAGAGTTGCCTCTTCACTGTTGACGTTGAGACTGGACAGAGGAACACTGCCTAGAAGGCCAGCATCCCAGAGTCGTCTCTTCACTGATGATGTTAAGACTGGTGTTTTGCGGGTACATTGTCAAGGGTTTTCAAAGGCCAAATAGCTAGCCATGATGTACTGTTGATTTTGGGCCAGGTAGCACTGTTTTATACTTTGTGATTGTGTTTCCCAACAAGCGATCTAGTATCGTTTTGACTGTGTTGTATTTTGGTTTATTCTGATTGATTGGATGTTCTGGTCCTGAGGCTTCAGTGTGTTAGTAGAACAGGTTTGTGAACTCAGCCCCAGGACCAGCTGGATGAGGGGACTGAGGCTTCAGTGTGTTAGTAGAACAGGTTAGTGAACTCAGCCCCAGGACCAGCTGGATGAGGGGACTGAGGCTTCAGTGTGTTAGTAGAACAGGTTAGTGAACTCAGCCCCAGGACCAGCTGGATTAGGGGACTGAGGCTTCAGTGTGTTAGTAGAACAGGTTAGTGAACTCAGCCCCAGGACCTGCTGGATTAGGGGACTGAGGCTTCAGTGTGTTAGTAGAACAGGTTAGTGAACTCAGCCCCAGGACCTGCTGGATTAGGGGACTGAGGCTTCAGTGTGTTAGTAGAACAGGTTAGTGAACTCAGCCCCAGGACCAGCTGGATGAGGGGACTGAGGCTTCAGTGTGTTAGTAGAACAGGTTTGTGAACTCAGCCCCAGGACCAGCTGGATGAGGGGACTAAGGCTTCAGTGTGTTAGTAGAACAGGTTTGTGAACAAAGCCCCAGGACCAGCTGGATGAAGGGACTGAGGCTTCAGTGTGTTAGTAGAACAGGTTAGTGAACTCAACCCCAGGACCAGCTAGATGAGGGGACTGAGGCTTCAGTGTGTTAGTAGAACAGGTTAGTGAACTCAGCCCCAGGACCAGCTAGATGAGGGGACTGAGGCTTCAGTGTGTTAGTAGAACAGGTTAGTGAATTTTAGATGTTTCCAAAACTCAATTCCTTTTTTTTTTAGTTCTTATTATTAGTGGATATTGCCCTAAATCTTGTTTTGCAAGTGGACCCCACACCTCGCTACCATAAAGTTAAATTGGTTGAATGACTCATTGAATTTGTTTTAGTCAAAGTTTACTAGGTATTTCAATTTGAATGTGTTTTTTTAAGGGTGTAGACGCCCTGCGTACTTTCTCTCTCAGTTCACTGCCTCATTCAGGTGTCCAGTTTCAACTTTAGTAATTGAAGTGTGTGCAGTACTCTATACTCTATAAATCATTATTTTCATATTTTTGGAGTTTACTGCCAGGGCCCAGGTCTGGCAGTACTGCTCTAGCAGGTCCAGGCTCTGCTGTTGGCCATGTGCTGTGGGAATAGCCATTAAACACTTTGTATTCAGGACATAACTCATTTCTTTGCCACAGTTTTCTCCTATCACAGCCATTAAACACTTTGTATTCAGGACAAAACTCATTTCTTTGCCTCATTTTTTTCACCGTTTTACTTTGGTTTCTTGTTGCAAACAGGTTGCATGTTTGTATTCTGTACAGGCTTCCTTCTTTTCATTCTGTCAGTTAGTTTCATAATGTGGAGTAACTACAATGTTGTTGATCCCATCCTCAGTGTTCTCCTGTCACAGACATTAAACTCTGTAACTGCTTTAAAGACACACCACTGGCCCCATTGCAAATGAGTTGGGAAGGACACCTGTATCTTCTGTTGTGAATTTGTGTTTTTATTCATCGTCCAACGTGTAATTAATAACTGCGCCAGGCTCAAAGGGGATATTGAATGTATGTTTTTTGGTTAGTTTGTTTTTTACCAATAGGTGCCCTTCTTTGCGAGGCATTGGAAAACCTCCCTGGTCTTTGTGGGTGAATCTGTGTTTGAAATCCACTGCTCAACTGAAGGACTTGTAAAGATTTTTTTCTTTTTTTACCTTTATTTAACTAGGCAAGTCAGTTAAGAACAAATTCTTATTTTCAATGACGGCCTGGGAACAGTGGGTTAACTTCCTGTTCAGGGGCAGAACGACAGATTTGTACCTTGACAGCTCGGGGTTTTGAACTTGCAACCTTTACTAGTTACTAGTCCAACGCTCTAACCACTAGGCTACCCTGTCACATAATGGTATGTATGGAGCACAGAGATGAGGCAGTCATTCAAAACTTATGTTAAACACTATATTTTTGAACACAGAGTGAATCGATGCAATTTATATGACGTGATTTGTTAAGCAAATGTTTACTCCTGAACTTATTTAGAATAGCCATAAAAAGGGCTTGAATATTTAGTGACATTTCAGATTTTTTTTTATTTTATTAATCACAGAAGAAAAATACTAAAAACATAATTCCACTTTGACATTATGAGGTATTGTGTGTGGGCCAGTGACACAAAATCTCAAGTTGATCAAATTTGTATTCCGGCTTCTTCCACAGTACGTTGTGTTATGGCCGGAATATGAACACTTTCTGAACGCCATGTATTCCTATATATCTGCTACAGCCACTGCTGCCATCTGCTGGATGGATATGTAATTGCAAGTCCTGCTACCTTTCACAAAGACGTTTCAAACCTCTCTGCCTCTCATACCCGAGTTGACACCAAGTGGCCCAGTATCCATATGTCTCAGGACACCAAGGATGTTCTGTTAGACTGAGACAGATAAAAGTTGTTAACCTTATACAGTATCTAAAAACAATAGATACCACTGTGGCATAACCAGTGAAATCATGTTTCCAATTATCTCATCATCATTTCCATGCCATAGAGACAACGTATTTAGGTTATATTGTACTGGACTAACTAGGCCCCAAATCTATTGTTCTATTGTAGAGGACTAACTAGCCCCAAATCTATTATTATATTGTACTGGATTAACTAGGCCCCAAATCTATTGTTATATTGTACTAGACCAACTAGGCACCAAATCTATTGTTATATTGTACTGGACTAACTAGGCCCCAAATCTATTGTTCTGGACTAACTAGGCCCCAAATCTATTGTTATATTGTACTAGACCAACTAGGCCCCAAATCTATTGTTATATTGTACTAGACCAACTAGGCCCCAAATCTATTGTTCTATTGTAGAGGACTAACTAGGCCCCAAATCTATTGTTCTATTGTAGAGGACTAACTAGGCCCTAAATCTATTGTTCTATTGTAGAGGACTAACTAGGCCCCAAATCTATTGTTCTATTGTACTGGGGTAACTAGGCCCCAAATCTATTGTTATATTGTACTGGACTAACTAGGCCCCACATCTATTGTTATGTTGTACTGGTCTAACTAGGCCCCAAATCTATTGTCCTATTGTACTGGACTAACTAGGCCCCCAATCTATTGTTCTATTGTACTGGACTAACTAGGCCCCCAATCTATTGTTCTATTGTAGAGGACTAATGAGGCCCCAAATATATTGTTATATTGTACTGTGGTAACTAGGCCCCAAATCTATTGTTCTATTGTACTGGGGTAACTAGGCCCTAAATCTATCGTTATATTGTACTGGACTAACTAGGCCCCAAATCTATTGTTCTATTGTACTGGACTAACTAGGCCTTAAATCGATTGTTCTATTGTAGAGGACTAACTAGGCCACAAATCTATTGTTCTGTTGTAGAGGACTAACTAGGCCCCAAATATATTGTTCTATTGTAGAGGACTAACTTGGCCCCAAATCTATTGTTCTATTGTAGAGGACTAACTAGGCCCCAAATCTATTGTACTGGACTAACTAGGCCCCCAATATATTGTTCTATTGTAGAGGACTAACTAGGCCCCTAAATGTATTGTTATATTGTAGAGGACTAACTAGGCCCCAAATCTATTGTACTGGACTAACTAAGCCCCACAGCTATTGTACTGGACTAACTAGGCCCCACATCTATTGTACTGGACTAACTAGGCACTGTTCGCTGCTCTGGCCCCCCAATGGTGGAACAAACTCCCTCACGACGCCAGGACAGCGGAGTCAATCACCACCTTCCGGAGACACCTGAAACCCCACCTCTTCAAGGAGGCCCCAAATCTATTGTCCTATTGTACTGGACTAACTAGGCCCCAAATCTATTGTACTGGACTAACTAGGCCCCAATATATTGTTCTATTGTAGAGGACTAACTAGGCCCCAAATCTATTGTTCTATTGTAGAGGACTAACTAGGCCCCAAATCTATTGTACTGGACTAACTAGGCCCCACAGCTATTGTACTGGACTAACTAGGCCCCACATCTATTGTTCAATTGTACTGGACTAACTAGGCCCCACAGCTATTGTTATATTGTACTGGACTAACTAGGCCCCACATCTATTGTACTGGACTAACTAGGCCCCACATCTATTGTACTGGACTAGCTAGGCCCAAAATCTATTGTACTGGACTAACTAGGCCCCACATCTATTGTACTGGACTAACTAGACCCCACATCTATTGTATTGACTAACTCGGCCCCATATCTATTGTACTGGACTAACTAGGCCCCACATCTATTGTTCTACTGTACTGTACAAACTAGGCCCCACATCTATTGTACTGGACTAGCTAGGCCCCACATCTATTGTACTGGACTAACTGGGCCCCACATCTATTGTTCTATTGTACTTGGGTAACTAGGCCCCAAATCTATTGTTCTGGACTAACTAGGCCCCAAAGCTATTGTACTGGACTAACAAGGGCCCAAGTCTATTGTTATATTGTACTAAGGTAACTTGGCCCCAAATCTAGTGTTCTATTGTACTGAGGTAAGTACTCCCCAAATCCAGGAATTCTGAACAAAGAACCAATTGTGTGTCATGAGATCCCCGGGTCCAGAGTCATGTGATGAAGATTGAGTGCAGGAGGGAATGCCAAATGGCACCCTATTCACTATATAGTGGTACTACTATATACCAGAGCCCTATTCCCTATATAGTGGTACTACAATAGACCAGAGCCCTATTCCCTATATAGTGGTACTACAATAGACCAGAGCCCTATTCCCTATATAGTGGTACTACTATAGACCAGAGCCCTATTCCCTATATAGTGGTACTACTATAGACCAGAGCCCTATTCCCTATATAGTGGTACTACAATAGACCAGAGCCCTATTCCCTATATAGTGGTACTACAATAGACCAGAGCCCTATTCCCTATATAGTGGTACTACTATAGACCAGAGCCCTATTCCCTATATAGTGGTACTACAATAGACCAGAGCCCTATTCCCTATATTGTGGTACTACTATAGACCAGAGCCCTATTCCCTATATAGTGGTACTACAATAGACCAGAGCCCTATTCCCTATATAGTGGTACTACTATAGACCAGAGCCCTATTCCCTATATAGTGGTACTACAATAGACCAGAGCCCTATTCCCTATATAGTGGTACTACTATAGACCAGAGCCCTATTCCCTATATAGTGGTACTACTATAGACCAGAGCCCTATTCCCTATATAGTGGTACTACAATAGACCAGAGCCCTATTCCCTTCATAACACACTAAATCAAATCAAATGTATTTATATAGCCCTTCTTTACATCAGCTGATATCTCAAAGTGCTGTACAGAAACCCAGCCTAAAACCCCAAACAGCAAGCAATGCAGGTGTAGAAGCACGGTGGCTAGGAAAAACTCCCTAGAAAGGCCAAAACCTAGGAAGAAACCTAGAGAGGAACCAGGCTATGAGGGGTGGCCAGTCCTCTTCTGGCTGTGCCGGGTAGAGATTATAACAGAACATGGCCAAGATGTTCAAATGTTCATAAATGACCAGCATGGTCAAATAATAATAATCACAGGCCGAACAGTTTGGCCATAATGACCATCGTTATGTTTGGAGGAAAAAGGGGGAGGCTTGCAAGCTGAAGAAAAAGCATGAGCGAGCAAGGAGGCCTACAAACCTGTCTCAGTTACACCAGCTCTGTCAGGAGGAATGTGCCAAAATTCACCCAACTATTGTGGGAAGCTTGTGGAAGACTACCCGAAACGTTTGACCCAAGTGAAACCATTTAAAGGCAATGCTACCAAATACTAATTGAGTGTATGTAAACTTCTGACCCACTGGGAATGTGATGAAATAAATAAAAGCTGAAATAAATCATTCTCTCTACTATTATTCTGACATTTCACATTCTTAAAATAAAGTGGTGATCCTAACTGACCTAAGACAGGGAATTTTTCTTAGGATTAAATGTCAGGAATTATGAAAAAACTGAGTTTAAATATATTTGGCGAAGGTGTATGTAAACTTCCCACTTCAACTGTATCAGCTACAATGGCAATGTTGTGTCAAGTCCACTTGACAGGAGAGTAAACATTAGTGAACAAATTGATTCTGGATTGATTACCAGAGGACAATGACTGGTTTGTCACCAAGGCCAGGAAGTATCCAAACGCCTGAAGGTACCGCGTTCATCTGAGGTCATGGCTGATTTCTTTTGATTATCCCATGATGTCAAGCAAAGAGGCACTGAGTTTGAAGGTTGGCTCAAATGATGTCAATTAGCCTATCAGAAGCTTCTAAAGCCATGACGTCATTTTCCCCCAAGAACAACAGTTGGAGACGACTAAGCAAACAGCTTGGACATTCAGAAGTGCAGTACAACAGTACTGTGCAGTACATTGATACAACAATAGCCTGAGTCACAGTCTGTGCCATAACGCCACCTCTAGGTCCCTCCAGGTGACTCCTTGTCCAGGTGACTCCTTGTCCAGGTGACTCCTTGCCAAACATGTTTGTTTTGACCACAGGCAATGGGCGTTGGCAATAGCACACAGGTTCTGGGAGCAGGCTAGTAAAACCAGTGTATTCTGGGAGCAGGCTAGTAAAACCAGTGTATTCTGGGAGCAGGCTAGTAAAACCAGTGTATTCTGGGAGCAGGCTAGTAAAACCAGTGTATTCTGGGAGCAGGCTAGTAAAACCAGTGTATTCTGTGTCGCTTTAGGCTGAAGTATCGCGTGGTCCAGGGTTGTACTCATGTGTGTTAGTATATTAACCTGGAGGTTTACATTCTAATACATAATCCATCCATTCTACATGAGCATCTGAATGCATCCCAAATGGTGCCCTATTCCCTATATAGTGGTACTACTATAGACCAGAGCCCTATTCCCTATATAGTGGTAGTACTATAGACCAGAGCCCTATTCCCTACATAGTGGTACTACTATAGACCAGAGCCCTATTCCCTATATAGTGGTACTACTATAGACCAGAGTCCTATTCCCTATATAGTGGTACTACTATAGACCAGAGCCCTATTCCCTATATAGTGGTAGTACTATAGACCAGAGCCCTATTCCCTATATAGTGGTACTACTATAGACCAGAGCCCTATTCCCTATATAGTGGTACTACTATAGACCAGAGCCCTATTCCCTATATAGTGGTACTACTATAGACCAGAGCCCTATTCCCTATATAGTGGTACTACTATAGACCAGAGCCCTATTCCCTATATAGTGGTACTACTATAGACCAGAGCCCTATTCCCTATATAGTACACTACTATAGACCAGAGCCCTATTCCCTATATAGTGGTACTACTATAGACCAGAGCCCTATTCCCTATATAGTGGTACTACTATAGACCAGAGCCCTATTCCCTATATAGTGGTACTACTATAGACCAGAGCCCTATTCCCTATATAGTACACTACTATAGACCAGAGCCCTATTCCCTATATAGTGGTACTACTATAGACCAGAGCCCTATTCCCTATATAGTGGTAGTACTATAGACCAGAGCCCTATTCCCTATATAGTGGTACTACTATAGACCAGAGACATATTCCCTATATATTACACTACAATAGACCAGAGCCCTATTCCCTATATAGTGGTACTACTATAGACCAGAGACATATTCCCTATATAGTGGTAGTACTATAGACCAGAGCCCTATTCCCTATATAGTGGTACTACTATAGACCAGAGCCCTATTCCCTATAAAGTGGTACTACTATAAACCAGAGCCCTATTCCCTATATAGTGGTAGTACTATAGACCAGAGCCCTATTCCCTCTATAGTGGTAGTACTATAGACCAGAGCCCTATTCCCTATATAGTACACTACTATAGACCAGAGCCCTATTCCTTATATAGTGGTAGTACTATAGACCAGAGCCCTATTCCCTATATAGTGGTAGTACTATAGACCAGAGCCCTATTCCCTATATAGTGGTAGTACTATAGACCAGGGCCCTATTCCCTATATAGTGGTAGTACTATAGACCAGAGCCCTATTCCCTATATAGTGGTAGTACTATAGACCAGAGCCCTATTCCCTACATAGTGGTACTACTACAGACCAGAGCCCAATTCCCTGTATAATGGTACTACTATAGACCAGAGCCCTATTCCCTATATAGTACACTACTATAGACCAGAGCCCTATTCCTTATATAGTGGTAGTACTATAGACCAGAGCCCTATTCCCTATATAGTGGTAGTACTATAGACCAGAGCCCTATTCCCTATATAGTGGTAGTACTATAGACCAGGGCCCTATTCCCTATATAGTGGTAGTACTATAGACCAGAGCCCTATTCCCTATATAGTGGTAGTACTATAGACCAGAGCCCTATTCCCTACATAGTGGTACTACTACAGACCAGAGCCCAATTCCCTGTATAATGGTACTACTATAGACCAGAGCCCTATTCCCTATATAGTGGTAGTACTATAGACCAGAGCCCTATTCCCTATATAGTACACTACTATAGACCAGAGCCCTATTCCCTATATAGTGGTAGTACTATAGACCAGAGCCCTATTCCCTATATAGTGGTAGTACTATAGACCAGAGCCCTATTCCCTATATAGTGGTAGCACTATAGACCAGAGCCCTATTCCCTATATAGTGGTAGTACTATAGACCAGAGCCCTATTCCCTATATAGTGGTAGTACTATAGACCAGAGCCCTATTCCCTATATTGTGGTACTACTATAGACCAGAGCCCTATTCCCTATATAGTGGTACTACTATAGACCAGAGCCCTATTCCCTATATAGTGGTACTACTATAGACCAGAGCCCTATTCCCTATATAGTGGTACTACTATAGACCAGAGCCCTATTCCCTATATTGTGGTACTACTATAGACCAGAGCCCTATTCCTTATATAGTGGTAGTACTATAGACCAGAGCCCTATTCCCTATATAGTGGTAGTACTATAGACCAGAGCCCTATTCCCTATATAGTGGTAGTACTATAGACCAGGGCCCTATTCCCTATATAGTGGTAGTACTATAGACCAGAGCCCTATTCCCTATATAGTGGTAGTACTATAGACCAGAGCCCTATTCCCTACATAGTGGTACTACTACAGACCAGAGCCCAATTCCCTGTATAATGGTACTACTATAGACCAGAGCCCTATTCCCTATATAGTGGTAGTACTATAGACCAGAGCCCTATTCCCTATATAGTACACTACTATAGACCAGAGCCCTATTCCCTATATAGTGGTAGTACTATAGACCAGAGCCCTATTCCCTATATAGTGGTAGTACTATAGACCAGAGCCCTATTCCCTATATAGTGGTAGCACTATAGACCAGAGCCCTATTCCCTATATAGTGGTAGTACTATAGACCAGAGCCCTATTCCCTATATAGTGGTAGTACTATAGACCAGAGCCCTATTCCCTATATTGTGGTACTACTATAGACCAGAGCCCTATTCCCTATATAGTGGTACTACTATAGACCAGAGCCCTATTCCCTATATAGTGGTACTACTATAGACCAGAGCCCTATTCCCTATATAGTGGTACTACTATAGACCAGAGCCCTATTCCCTATATTGTGGTACTACTATAGACCAGAGCCCTATTCCCTATATAGTGGTACTACTATAGACCAGAGCCCTATTCCCTATATAGTGGTACTACTATAGACCAGAGCCCTATTCCCTACATAGTGGTACTACTACAGACCAGAGCCCAATTCCCTGTATAATGGTACTACTATAGACCAGAGCCCTATTCCCTATATAGTGGTAGTACTATAGACCAGAGCCCTATTCCCTATATAGTACACTACTATAGACCAGAGCCCTATTCCCTATATAGTGGTAGTACTATAGACCAGAGCCCTATTCCCTATATAGTGGTAGTACTATAGACCAGAGCCCTATTCCCTATATAGTGGTAGCACTATAGACCAGAGCCCTATTCCCTATATAGTGGTAGTACTATAGACCAGAGCCCTATTCCCTATATAGTGGTATTACTATAGACCAGAGCCCTATTCCCTATATAGTACACTACTATAGACCAGAGTCCTATTCCCTATATAGTGGTACTACAATAGACCAGAGCCCAATTCCTGTATAATGGTACTACTATAGACCAGAGCCCTATTCCCTATATAGTGGTAGTACTATAGACCAGAGCCCTATTCCCTATATAGTGGTATTGCTATAGACCAGAGCCCTATTCCCTATATAGTACACTACTATAGACATGAGTCCCATTCCCTATATAGTGGTACTACAATAGACCAGAGCCCAATTCCCTGTATAATGGTACTACTATAGACCAGAGCCCTATTCCCTATATAGTGGTACTACTATAGACCAGAGCCCTATTCCCTATATAGTGGTACTACTATAGACCAGAGCCCTATTCCCTATATAGTGGTACTACTATAGACCAGAGCCCTATTCCCTATATAGTGGTACTACTATAGACCAGAGCCCTATTCCCTATATAGTGGTACTACTATAGACCAGAGCCCTATTCCCTATATAGTGGTACTACTATAGACCAGAGCCCTATTCCCTATATAGTGGTACTACTATAGACCAGAGCCCTATTCGCTATATAGTGGTACTACTATAGACCAGTGCCCTATTCCCTATATAGTGGTACTACTATAGACCAGAGCCCAATTCCCTATATAGTGGTACTACTATAGACCAGAGCCCTATTCCCTATATAGTACACTACTATAGACCAGAGCCCTATTCCCTATATAGTGGTACTACTATAGACCAGAGCCCTATTCCCTATATGGTGGTACTACTATAGACCAGAGCCCTATTCCCTATATAGTGGTACTACTATAGACCAGAGCCCTATTCCCTATATAGTGGTACTACTATAGACCAATGCCCTATTCCCTATATAGTGGTACTACTATAGACCAGAGCCCTATTCCCTATATAGTGGTACTACTATAGACCAGAGCCCTATATAGTGGTACTACTATAGACCAGAGCCCTATATAGTGGTACTACTATAGACCAGAGCCCTATATAGTGGTACTACTATTGACCAGGAAACTGAGCCCATTATGACACATTGTAGAATGGATTACTGTGCAGAAACTTGGCCTGCAATTTGCTGTTTACATAAAATAATACATTGACTCTATAGGTCAAAGTTTCTGATGTTCGTGGGACACCTGTGTGTCTTGATCTATGGTTGAATTAGAATTGCAGCTGTCCCAACGTCTGTCTGTCTGTCTGTCTGTCGTTCCAGTGAGGGTTGACAAAAGTGTGCAAGTGACATTCAAAACAGTCCGAAGACTGGTCAGACCAGTGAAGTCTTGGTTTTGAGACTCGTCCTGTCATGGCGCATTCCGCACGGGACCGCACCTAAAGCAAATACTGAGGCGGCACGCAGCACAATAGGGGGACGGTCTGAAAACACGCCACTTTGATACAGCTACAACCGAAAGTTTTTTGGTTTTTTTTCGTAGCAGGTTAGAAGAATTTACGCCGCGGGTTTGGAGAAGAAACGTATCATGTTCGGAAAATTAGGTTAAGGTTAGGAAAAGAATTAACGTTTGCGAAATTCTTTCCTAACATGCTACAAAAATTCACTTCCGGCGAAGTACCGTGTTTTAGGGAGTCCCGTGTTGGAACAACTTTTACATGTCAAAGAGTGGTGATTTATGACTTGCCAATGTTTCTTCACGCATCGCAGCGCTTAAATCGGATAAACTCATGGTACCCATATGAATGGTCTGATACAGACAAAAAATGTCACAAAACACTTTTCCTAAAGCCAAAGGTAGTAAACAAATCATTCTCTCAACCGGTAAACTGGCTGTAACATTTCCCGACGTTAAAACACGCCTGGATAGACTTTGGTCGGCCCCATGGTCCCATGGCTGTCGAGGCTACAGGACGTTTTTTTCTTTCTTGTTTGATTATTTGTGTACGTGTGACTCGAGATTCTGGTGTTGTGTAACCGCTCAATCTCAGTTTCAATCACACAATGTTTCTCACGCGAATATCAGCGGGCGGTTTCATAGTGATAAGAGCAGCGCGCTGCGGCACCATACAAAGACGCAGCTTTTCCCCTCGAGTTGCAGAAGAGGGAGCGTCCAGATCTGAGGAAGGACCGATCATAAACTCGCGTCATGGGTAAGTCTCAACCGTGAGATATTAGTGCATTGACAATATCTCTGCTTTCAGGTTCTTTGGTTTATATTTCATTATCCTGCTGGCTTGTTCAGCTGAATTTGAAAGTTGTCATGCATTTGTCCAGTGTTTGAGTAAATAGCCAACAAGTGGTGTGATTTTGTGCTGATGCCTTAGTACTTCGTGTTGCTCTACTGCGTAAGATTTATGCAAACGCTATAATGACAAAACCACTCCGTTTTTTTATTAATTAAAGCAGATTATTGTGATCAGCATTATTGAACTTGGACAGCTTTATACAATAGTTCCGTTGTAGTTTAACAAACACAATGGATGTATTGTCAGTTGTGGAAACATTCAAATATACCTTCATAGAAAATGAGTCAAGTAAAATTGAAATGTCTCCACTAAAATACTACTTGAAAAAGTTGTAAAGTATTTTGTTTTAAATATACTCAAGTATCAAAAGTATAAGTAAATAATTGCTAAACAAAAAAATAATAATACTTAATTATCAAAAGTATAAATCATTTCAAACATCCTCCTATTTTCTAGTTTTTTATTTACAGATGGTCTTGAAGTGAGCCCCTGGCTATCTACAGTGAGGGAAAGTATTTGATCCCCTGCTGATTTTGTACTTTTGCCCACTGACAAAGAAATGATCCGTCTATAATTTTAATGGTGGGTTTATTTGAACAGTGAGAGACAGAATAACAACAAAAATATCAAGAAAAATGCATGTCAAAAATGTTATAAATTGATTTGCATTTCAATGAGGGAAATATGTATTTAACCATCTCTCAATCAGAAAGATTTCTGGGTCTCCGGTGTCTTTTATAAAGGTAACGAGCTGAGATTAGGAGCACACTCTTAAAGGGAGTGCTCCTCATCTGTTTGTTACCTGTATAAAAGACACCTGTCCACAGAAGCAATCAATCAATCAGATTCCAAACTCTCCACCATGGCCAAGACCAAAGAGCTCTCCAAGTATGTCAGGGACAAGATTGTAGACCTACACAAGGCTGGATTGGGCTACAAAACCATCGCCAAGCAGCTTGGTGAGAAGGTGACAACAGTTGGTGCGATTATTAAACACAAAAGAACTGTCAATCTCCCTCAGCCTGGGGTTCCATGCAAGATCTCACCCTAGAACTCCCTAGAAAGGCCAAAACCTAGGAAGAAACCAAGAGAGGAACCAGGCTATGAGGGGTGACCAGTCCTCTTCTGGCTGTGCCGGGTGGAGATTATAGCAGAACGTGGCCAAGATATTCAAATGTTCATAAATTACCAGCAGGGTCAGATATGAATGATCACAGTAGTTGTAGAGGGTGCAGCAAGTCAGCACCTCAGGAGTAAATGTCAGCTGGCTTTTCATAGCCGATCATTCAGAGTATCTCTACCACTCCTGCTGTCTCTAGGGAGTTGAAAACAGCATGTCTGGGAGAGGTAGCACGTCCGGTGAACAGGTCAGGATTCCATAGCCGCAGGCAAAACAGTTAACTGGAGCAGCAGCATGGCCAGGTGGACTGGGGACAGCAAGGAGTCATTATGCCAGGTAGTCCTGAGGCATGGTCCTAGGGCTCAGGTCCTCAGAGAGAGAGAAAGAAAGAGAATTAGAGAGAGCATACTTAAATTCACACAGGACACCGGATAAGACAGGAGAAGTACTCCAGATATATAACTGACCCTAGCCCCCGACACATAAACTACTGCAGCATAAATACTGGAGGCTGAGACAGGAGGGGTCAGGAGACACTGTGGCCCCATCCGATGATACCCCCAGACAGGGCCAAACAGGAAGGATATAACCCCGCCCACTTTGCCAAAGCACAGCCCCCACACCACTAGAGGGATATCTTCAACCACCAACTTACCATCCTGAGACAAGGCCGAGTATAGCCCACAAAGATCTCCGCCATGGAGATGGAAACATTATGCTTTGGGGGTGTTTTTCTGCTAAGGGAACAGGACAACTTCACCGCATCAAAGGGACGATGGATGGGGCCATGTACCATCAAATCTTGGGTGAGAACCTCTTTCCCTCAGCCAGGGCATTGAGAATGGGTCGTGGATGGGTATTCCAGCATGACAATGACCCAAAACACACAGCCAAGGCAACAAAGGAGTGGCTCAAGAAGAAGCACATTAAGGTCCTGGAGTGGCCGAGCCAGCCTCGAGACCATAATCCCATAGAAAATCTGTGGAGGGAGCTGAAGGTTCGAGTTTCAGAACGTCAGGCTCGAAACCTTAATGACTTGGAGAAGATCTGCAAAGAGGAGTGGGACAAAATCCCTCCTGAGATGTGTGCAAACCTGGTGGCCATCTACAAGAAATGTCTGACCTCTCTGATTGCCAACAAGGATTTTGCCACCAAGTACTAAGTCATGTTTTTCAGAGGGGTCAAATACAGTAGTGCACTACCCTATTGGACCCTGGTCAACAGTAGTGCACGACCCTATGGACCCTGGGCAACAGTAGTGCACGACCCTATGGACCCTGGGCAACAGTAGTGCACTACCCTATTGGACCCTGGTCAACAGTAGTGCACTACCCTGGTCAACAGTAGTGCACTACCCTATGGACCCTGGTCAACAGTAGTGCACTACCCTATGGACCCTGGTCAACAGTAGTGCACTACCCTATGGACCCTGGTCAACAGTAGTGCACTACCCTATGGACCCTGGTCAACAGTAGTGCACTACCCTATGGACCCTGGTCAACAGTAGTGCACTACCCTATGGACCCTGGTCAACAGTAGTGCACTACCCTATGGACCCTGGTCAACAGTAGTGCACTACCCTATGGACCCTGGTCAACAGTAGTGCACTACCCTATGGACCCTGGTCAACAGTAGTGCACTACCCTATGGACCCTGGTCAACAGTAGTGCACTACCCTATGGACCCTGGTCAACAGTAGTGCACTACCCTATGGACCCTGGTCAACAGTAGTGCACTACCCTATGGACCCTGGTCAACAGTAGTGCACTACCCTATGGACCCTGGTCAACAGTAGTGCACTACCCTATGGACCCTGGTCAACAGTAGTGCACTACCCTATGGACCCTGGTCAACAGTAGTGCACTACCCTATTGGACCCTGGGCAACAGTAGTGCACTACCCTATTGGACCCTGGTCAACAGTAGTGCACGACCCTATGGACCCTGGGCAACAGTAGTGCACTACCCTATGGACCCTGGGCAACAGTAGTGCACTACCCTATTGGACCCTGGTCAACAGTAGTGCACTACCCTATTGGACCCTGGTCAACAGTAGTGCACTACCCTATTGGACCCTGGTCAACAGTAGTGCACTACCCTGGTCAACAGTAGTGCACTACCCTATGGACCCTGGTCAACAGTAGTGCACTACCCTGGGCAACAGTAGTGCACTACCCTATGGACCCTGGGCAACAGTAGTGCACTACCCTATTGGACCCTGGTCAACAGTAGTGCACTACCCTATTGGACCCTGGTCAACAGTAGTGCACTACCCTATTGGACCCTGGGCAACAGTAGTGCACTACCCTATGGACCCTGGGCAACAGTAGTGCACTACCCTATGGACCCTGGTCAACAGTAGTGCACTACCCTATGGACCCTGGTCAACAGTAGTGCACTACCCTATGGACCCTGGTCAACAGTAGTGCACTACCCTATGGACCCTGGTCAACAGTAGTGCACTACCCTATGGACCCTGGTCAACAGTAGTGCACTACCCTATTGGACCCTGGTCAACAGTAGTGCACTACCCTGGTCAACAGTAGTGCACTACCCTGGTCAACAGTAGTGCACTACCCTATTGGACCCTGGTCAACAGTAGTGCACTACCCTATGGACCCTGGTCAACAGTAGTGCACTACCCTATGGACCCTGGTCAACAGTAGTGCACTACCCTATTGGACCCTGGTCAACAGTAGTGCACTACCCTATGGACCCTGGGCAACAGTAGTGCACTACCCTATGGACCCTGGTCAACAGTAGTGCACTACCCTATGGACCCTGGTCAACAGTAGTGCACTACCCTATTGGACCCTGGTCAACAGTAGTGCACTACCCTATGGACCCTGGTCAACAGTAGTGCACTACCCTATGGACCCTGGTCAACAGTAGTGCACTACCCTATGGACCCTGGTCAACAGTAGTGCACTACCCTATGGACCCTGGTCAACAGTAGTGCACTACCCTATGGACCCTGGTCAACAGTAGTGCACTACCCTATGGACCCTGGTCAACAGTAGTGCACTACCCTATGGACCCTGGTCAACAGTAGTGCACTACCCTATTGGACCCTGGTCAACAGTAGTGCACTACCCTATTGGACCCTGGTCAACAGTAGTGCACTACCCTATTGGACCCTGGTCAACACTAGTGCACTACCCTATGGACCCTGGTCAACAGTAGTGCACTACCCTATGGACCCTGGTCAACAGTAGTGCACTACCCTATGGACCCTGGTCAACAGTAGTGCACTACCCTATGGACCCTGGTCAACAGTAGTGCACTACCCTATGGACCCTGGTCAACAGTAGTGCACTACCCTATGGACCCTGGTCAACAGTAGTGCACTACCCTATTGGACCCTGGTCAACAGTAGTGCACTACCCTATTGGACCCTGGTCAACAGTAGTGCACTACCCTATTGGACCCTGGTCAACAGTAGTGCACTACCCTATTGGACCCTGGTCAACAGTAGTGCACTACCCTATTGGACCCTGGTCAACAGTAGTGCACTACCCTATTGGACCCTGGTCAACAGTAGTGCACTACCCTATTGGACCCTGGTCAACAGTAGTGCACTACCCTATTGGACCCTGGTCAACAGTAGTGCACTACCCTATTGGACCCTGGTCAACAGTAGTGCACTACCCTATTGGACCCTGGTCAACAGTAGTGCACTACCCTATTGGACCCTGGTCAACAGTAGTGCACTACCCTATTGGACCCTGGTCAACAGTAGTGCACTACCCTATTGGACCCTGGTCAACAGTAGTGCACTACCCTATGGGACCCTGGTCAACAGTAGTGCACTACCCTATGGACCCTGGTCAACAGTAGTGCACTACCCTATTGGACCCTGGTCAACAGTAGTGCACTACCCTATTGGACCCTGGTCAACAGTAGTGCACTACCCTATTGGACCCTGGTCAACAGTAGTGCACTACCCTATGGGACCCTGGTCAACAGTAGTGCACTACCCTATGGGACCCTGGTCAACAGTAGTGCACTACCCTATGGGACCCTGGTCAACAGTAGTGCACTACCCTATGGACCCTGGTCAACAGTAGTGCACTACCCTATGGACCCTGGTCAACAGTAGTGCACTACCCTATTGGACCCTGGTCAACAGTAGTGCACTACCCTATTGGACCCTGGTCAACAGTAGTGCACTACCCTATTGGACCCTGGTCAACAGTAGTGCACTACCCTATTGGACCCTGGTCAACAGTAGTGCACTACCCTATTGGACCCTGGTCAACAGTAGTGCACTACCCTATTGGACCCTGGTCAACAGTAGTGCACTACCCTATTGGACCCTGGTCAACAGTAGTGCACTACCCTATTGGACCCTGGTCAACAGTAGTGCACTACCCTATTGGACCCTGGTCAACAGTAGTGCACTACCCTATTGGACCCTGGTCAACAGTAGTGCACTACCCTATTGGACCCTGGTCAACAGTAGTGCACTACCCTATGGACCCTGGTCAACAGTAGTGCACGACCCTATTGGACCCTGGTCAACAGTAGTGCACGATAAAGGGAATGGGGTGCCATGTGGAACACTGTCACAGTAATAATACAGTAATACGTTCTTAGAAAAGAAGGTGCTATCTAGAACCAAAAAGGGGTTTTCAGCTGTTCTCATAGAATAACCCTTTTGAAAAAAACAAAAACATTTTGTGTTCAGGGTAGAACCCTTTTTGGATCCAGGTGGAACCATTTTCGGTTTCAAGAAGAACCCTTTTTGGTTCCGGGTGGAACTCTTTTGGGTTCCAAAAAGGGTTCTACCTGTAACCAAAAAGGGTTCTCCTACGGCGACAGCCACAGAACCCCTTTGGAACCCTTTTTGATTGAGTAAAAACCAGATGACAACACATTCATAATGAAATGTAACTTGATGTGTAGTGTTGTTTTAGGGAAACAATTATGACTGATCCATCCACCACCTTATCGTGTGTGTGTGTGTGTGTGTGTGTGTGTGTGTGTGTGTGTGTACCAGCTCAGAAGACAGTGCTGATTGTGTACGCCCATCAGAGTGGGGAGTCCTTTAACTCGGCAGCGAAGGATGTTGCCGTGGAAGCCCTCAGACAGCAGGGCTACAAGGTTGTTGTGTCTGACCTTTACGCCATGAACTTCAGAGCCTCCGCCACAATGGAGGATATTATAGGTACACACACACATGCTCACACACGCCAACAAACTACACACACACACGCCAACACACACATGCTCACACACGCCAACACACGTGCCAACAAACTACACACACACACGCCAACACACACACGCTCACACACGCCAACACACGTGCCAAACAAACTACACACACGCTTGACGTTGCTGCTGTTCTGTCCCTTTGCCAGGTGAGGTGAAAAACCCGGAGCACTTCAAGTACGGAGAGGAGACCATGCATGCCTGGAAGGAGGGTCGACTCAGTGATGACATCATAGCTGAGCAGCGGAAAGTGGAGGCGGCGGAGCTCGTCATCTTCCAGGTCAGAGGTCACACACTCTTCCCAATCCCGCTCTCTCTCTCCTCTCTTTCTCCCTCTCTCTCTTTCCCTCTTTTTCTCTCTTTCACTCTCTCCCCTCTCTCTCTTTCTGTCTCCCTCCCCTCCCCCAACCTCTCTCTCTGTCTCTCCTTCGACTGTGCCCTGCTGCGTTTTAAATTCTCCACCTTTCTCCCCAAAGTATTTAAGCCTACACTCCCCATCATAGTCTTAACAGTGATTGGATTGTTGTGGATGGAGTGTCAACCACCTCTCTCTCCTCATCAGTTCCCTATGTACTGGTTCAGCGTTCCAGCCATCATGAAGGGCTGGATAGACAGAGTTCTGACTCAAGGCTTTGCCTTCTCGCTGCAGAAGATGTACAACAATGGAATATTCAAGGTTTGACCTTTTGACCCTTCTGTTTCATGTCTTTAGTTCCAGTGGCCTGTGTTAGGTGTCATACCCATTGACAATGAGCAGGAAGAGTTCATGCCATGTATGGGCCCGGATCAGGAGGTTTCGATGTAAATGCAATGCTCCCACCTAATCAAGTCCCCACTTGTGACTGAAAACAAGGGTAGAGATGCCAATTGAAAAGCTCTCTGTTCAAAACGTAGATAGCTGGCTATATGACATAAAATGCTGTATAAAATAGCTATAAGACTATAAAGGTGCATTACCTGTAAAGCTATCAGTCACTAGTGGAAACATTTACAACTGAAATTAAGTTACGTTATCTTTGTTCATGTATTTTACCTCAGACAATCTGGTAGTAAGTTTGCCAGCTAGAACTCCTAGTAGTTTATGCTAACTAGCTAGCTGGCTAGCATTAACTGCTAGTGAATTTGCTAGCTGGCTAGCATTAACTGCTAGTGAATTTGCTAGCTAGCAAGTTAGCATAAACTAGCGCTAACTGGGCTAGTCATTGTCTAAATGTCAGGTAGAACCACATTCATAACCATCAAGGGGTAACTAGCCCCCAACACACTCAACCAACATCTTATTACTTTACTACTTTACAAAAAATTATCTACATTTTTCTCTCTAAAAAAATGGATTATTTAAGGCTTTCTTACATATATATATAAACAGAGATCTAACTTCATTGGAATATATCTACAACTTTTTCAACATTTCAAAAAAATTAGATCAATTTACCACAATCGTTTTGTTGAATTGTCTCAAAATTGTGGTGACATTGAGGACATTTTTTTGTTCAGCAGAACAGTGACAGCCTGAGAAAGTGTTGCGAAAATAATTTGGTGACATCTTGTGGTCTTTATGTGAATTTACAGCTAGTTACCCCCTACTACCCTACACAGTTTAAAATAGCCATAATGTAGGGGGTCCACCACTCTGCCCAAAGTGGGTAAACACGCACGTTGGTGATGAAATGTAACTTCCATATGCTATAAAATACATTTTACCAAGACAAATATGATTCTTCATGTTCTGAATGGTTATTCAAAGCGGAATGAAGTCGGGACCTGCAATTGAATAGCAATGGACAGATGCATTCATTTCCTGATTCCGTTTTGTTCACGTTAATATACCGCTAGTTTGCGTTACTGCGTGACAGTAGGATGTTCTAGATTACACAGATTGAACGTGCGCCAGCCTGAATGAGCACGTCTAGTCTAGCTGACACAATGCTATTCTCTAACTTCGTCTAGTCTAGCTGACCTAATGCTATTCTCTAACATCGTCTAGTCGAGCTGACCTAATGCTATTCTCTAACATCGTCTAGTCTAGCTGACCTAGTGCTATTCTCTAACATCGTCTAGTCTAGCTGACACAATGCTATTCTCTAACATCGTCTAGTCTAGCTGACCTAATGCTATTCTCTAACATCCTCTAGTCTAGCTGACACAATGCTATTCTCTAACATTGTCTAGTCTAGCTGACACAATGCTATTCTCTAACATCGTCTAGTCTAGCTGACACAATGCTATTCTCTAACATTGTCTAGTCTAGTTGACACAATGCTATTCTATAACATCGTCTAATCTAGCTGACACAATGCTATTCTATAACATCGTCTAGTCTAGCTGACCTAATGCTATTCTCTAACATCGTCTAGTCTAGCTGACCTAATGCTATTCTCTAACATCCTCTAGTCTAGCTGACACAATGCTATTCTCTAACTTCGTCTAGTCTAGCTGACACAATGCTATTCTCTAACATCGTCTAGTCTAGCTGACACAATGCTATTCTCTAACATCATCTAGTCTAGCTGACACAATGCTATTCTCTAACTTCGTCTAGTCTAGCTGACCTAATGCTATTCTCTAACATCCTCTAGTCTAGCTGACACAATGCTATTCTCTAACTTCGTCTAGTCTAGCTGACACAATGCTATTCTCTAACTTCGTCTAGTCTAGCTGACACAATGCTATTCTCTAACATCGTCTAGTCTAGCTGACACAATGCTATTCTCTAACATCATCTAGTCTAGCTGACACAATGCTATTCTCTAACTTCGTCTAGTCTAGCTGACCTAATGCTATTCTCTAACATCCTCTAGTCTAGCTGACCTAATGCTATTCTCTAACATCCTCTAGTCTAGCTGACCTAATGCTATTCTCTAACATCCTCTAGTCTAGCTGACCTAATGCTATTCTCTAACATTGTCTAGTCTAGCTGACCTAAAGCTATTCTCTAACATCCTCTAGTCTAGCTGACCTAATGCTATTCTCTAACATCCTCTAGTCTAGCTGACCTAATGCTATTCTCTAACATTGTCTAGTCTAGCTGACCTAATGCTATTCTCTAACATCCTCTAGTCTAGCTGACCTAATGCTATTCTCTAACATCCTCTAGTCTAGCTGACCTAATGCTATTCTCTAACATCCTCTAGTCTAGCTGACCTAACGCTATTCTCTAACATCCTCTAGTCTAGCTGACCTAATGCTATTCTCTAACATCCTCTAGTCTAGCTGACCTAATGCTATTCTCTAACATCCTCTAGTCTAGCTGACCTAATGCTATTCTATAACATCCTCTAGTCTAGCTGACACAATGCTATTCTCTAACATTGTCTAGTCTAGCTGACCTAATGCTTTTCTCTAACATCCTCTAGTCTAGCTGACCTAATGCTATTCTATAACATCCTCTAGTCTAGCTGACACAATGCTATTCTCTAACAGCGTCTAGTCTAGCTGACCTAATGCTATTCTCTAACATCCTCTAGTCTAGCTGACCTAATGCTATTCTCTAACATCCTCTAGTCTAGCTGACCTAACGTTCTTTTCCTGATTTTTCACTACTTTTTTTTCTCTGGCCTCCATTGATTGAATCACCCTGATTTTGTCCATCCTACATGGGTATAAAACATCCTACAAGGGTAAAAAACAAACAAAAAAAAACATTTTGAACAGATTATGACAGAGACATGAGGTTTGGACCATTGGTTTTTGTTTGAGCATTACCTACACAATTAATATAGTGTTTTACCCATTGGTCAAATTATGTGTTTTTGTTTGGACACCCTACATAATATCTACCTTATGAAATGACACACTGCTCTCATTCAGTTCAGGCTATATTGCTTCGAGGTTAAGGGTAAATGGTGTTTTGGTGGAACGAATAGGGCCTCTGTTTTTTAATTGTACCTTTTTATTTAACTAGGCAAGTCAGTTAAGAACAAATTCTTATTTTCAATGACGGCCTAGGAACAGTGGGTCAACTGCCTGTTCAGGGGCAGAACGACAGATTTGTACCTTGTCAGCTCGGGGGTTTGAACTTGCAACCTTTCGGTTGCTAGTCCAACGCTCTAACCACTAGGCTACGCTGCCGCCCCTCCACTCTAACCACTAGGCTACGCTGCCGCCCCTCCACTCTAACCACTAGGCTACCCTGCCCCCCCTCCACTCTAACCACTAGGCTACCCTGCCGCCCCTCCACTCTAACCACTAGGCTACGCTGCCGCCCCTCCACTCTAACCACTAGGCTACGCTGCCGCCCCTCCACTCTAACCACTAGGCTACGCTGCCGCCCCTCCACTCTAACCACTAGGCTACGCTGCCGCCCCTCCACTCTAACCACTAGGCTACGCTGCCGCCCCTCCACTCTAACCACTAGGCTACGCTGCCGCCCCTCCACTCTAACCACTAGGCTACGCTGCCGCCCCTCCACTCTAACCACTAGGCTACCCTGCCGCCCCTCCACTCTAACCACTAGGCTAACCTGCCGCCCCTCCACTCTAACCACTAGGCTACGCTGCCGCCGCTCCACTCTAACCACTAGGCTACCCTGCTGTTGGGAGTTACACTTCATACTCTTTATCATTTTACAGGACAAGAAAGCCATGTTGTCGTTCAGCACTGGGTCTATGCAGACTATGTACCGCCCTGACGGCCTCAACGGAGACATTAACGTCACACTGTGGCCCCTACAGGTAACGCAGGATGACAGCCAGGGGGGGAAGAGTTAAGATGTGACACCCCCCAAAAAAATATTTTGCTGTATTTGCTTCTCATAGATTGAGAAGACAATCAAGTGGCTTTGGGGATACTTGTGTGTCTCAAAATGAGTTTCCTCATACATTTTTATGCTTCAAGGTTATCTCCAAATACCAAGTATTTCCAATGTGTTTCATTTAGTTTTGGGTTTGCATTTTTTGGGGGTTTATTTTATTGGTTCCATTGTAGCATATTGTGCAAACTAAACCAAGCGCAGTTCAAGTATTTGCTACATGTATTTGACCCAGACTCCTCTCCTCTCTCCTCCACGTCCCTCCATCCTTCCAGAATGGCGTGCTTCACTTCTGTGGATTTCAGGTGCTAGCCCCCCAGGTGTTCTGGTGTCCGGGACACAACCCCCCCGCGACTCGGACAGCCATGCTGGATGGCTGGAGGGCCAGGCTGAAGACCCTGCTGGTCGAGCGACCCCTGACCTTTGCCCCCAGCGAGATGTTTGACCTGACCTTCCCCGGAGGCTTCGTGCTGCGGCCTGAGGTCAGGGCGGAGCAGAGCACCCGCCCCCACGGCATCACCACCGGACACCACTTGGGGAAACCCCTCCCCCCTGACAACCAGCTGAAGGCTGATGACCCCTCCCCCCTGACAACCAGCTGAAGGCTGATGACCCCTCCCCCCTGACAACCAGCTGAAGGCTGATGACCCCTCCCCCCTGACAACCAGCTGAAGGCTGATGACCCCTCCCCTGACAACCAGCTGAAGGCTGATGACCCCTCCCCCCTGGCAACCAGCTGAAGGCTGATGACCCCTCCCCCCTGGCAACCAGCTGAAGGCTGATGACCCCTCACCCCTGGCAACCAGCTGATGACTGATGACCCCTCACCCCTGGCAACCAGCTGATGACTCCTCCCCCTGACAACCAGCTGAAGGCTGATGACTCCTCCCCCTGACAACCAGCTGATGACTCCTCCCCCTGACAACCAGCTGATGACTCCTCCCCCTGACAACCAGCTGATGACTCCTCCCCCTGACAACCAGCTGATGACTCCTCCCCCTGACAACCAGCTGATGACTCCTCCCTCTGACAACCAGCTGATGACTCCTCCCTCTGACAACCAGCTGATGACTCCTCCCCCCTGACAACCAGCTGATGACCCCTCCCCCCTGACAACCAGCTGAAGGCTGATGACCCTTGGATAATTATTTCTCCAATAGAATCCAGAGAGTGTCCTTCAGTGGAAGCTTCTCTAACATCAGATATGTAAAGTGCGGTGTCCCTCAGGGTAGTTGCCTTGGGCCAGTTACTCTTCTCTATTTTTACAAATGATTTGCCACTGGTCTTAAACACAAAGCTAGAATCACTACGTATGCAGATGATTCCACACTCTACACATCAGTATCAGGTGTTTAATAATAAAAACATTCTCTAAGACCTAAACCTCAGCTGGAGTTGTGTAAAGGGTTGTGACCATTGAGCAAGTTGAGGAAGCTAAATTCATACTTATAAACTGGGTGCTTCGAGCCCTGAATGCTGATTGGCTAACAGCCGTGGTATACCACGGATATAACAAAACATTTATTTGGACTCTTCTAATTACGTTGGTAACCAGTTTATAATAGCAATAAGGCACCTTGGGGGGTTGTGGTAAATGGCCAATATTCCACGGCTAAAGGCTGTATCCAAGAACTCTGTGTTGCGTCGTGCTTAAGAACAGCCCTTAGCCGTCGTAAATTGTCCATAAACCACATCCCCCCCTCGCGCCTCATTGCTTAAGTATAACAGTGGATGGTCAGATATTATGGTCAAGTCAAATTGACAGAGTTGTCGTGAAGATGGGGAGAGGTATGTCTGTTATAAAAAGATGTTCTGCGTTTTTGAAACATCAATAAACTGCACTAGTTGTTCAGACTCTGGTCTTGTCTCATGTTGATTACTGTCCGGTAATATGGTCAGGTGGAGCAAAGGAGGGATCTAGCAAAGCTACCCTCTTTAAAGGTGCTATCTAGAAACTAAAAACCATTTTGAACCAAAGGAGAACCCTTTGAAGAATGCTTGTTGGTTACAGGTAGAACTCTTTTGGTTCCAATAAGCCTCAGGAAGAACCTTTTCATACCTGGAACCAAAAATGGTTTTCACCTAGAACCAAAAAGGGTTCTCCTATGTGGACAGTTGAAGAACGGTTTTGGAGCCCTATTTTCTAAGAGAGAACAGCTGTCTCAAAACAGAGCAGCACGCCTTGCCCTGAACGCCTTGCCCTGAACGCCTTGCCCTGAACGCCTTGCCCTGGACGCCTTGCCCTGAACGCCTTGCCCTGAACGCCTTGCCCTGAACTACACGTACAGAACTAACATCAGCAACATGCATCCCAGTCTTTCCTGGTTGAGGGTTGACAAGAGATGAACTGCTTCTCTTCTATTTGTTTTAATGATAAATACTACTGGAATGAACATTCCAGATTGTTTGCGTAATCAAATAACACCCAGCAGAGACACCCCATACATACCCCACAAAGACATGCCACCAGGGGTCTCTTCACAGTCCCCAAGTCCAGAACTAATTCAAGGCAATACACGGTTTTATACAGAGCCATGATTGCATGGAACTCCCTTCCCTTTAAAAAACGGATTAAAATTAAAAACAACTCATGGGAGGAGGACACACAAACATTTGTTTTTAGTTGTATTGTTGGGAACCCCTCCTCCATGACAACCAGGTGAAGGCTGGTAACCCCTCCTCCCTGATAACCAGCTGAAAGCTGATAACCCCTCCCTCTGATAACCAGCTGAAAGCTGATAACCCCTCCCTCTGATAACCAGGTGAAGGCTGATAACCCCTCCTCCCTGATAACCAGCTGAAGGCTGGTAACCCCTCCCTCTGATAACCAGCTGAAGGCTGGTAACCCCTCCCTCTGATAACCAGCTGAAAGCTGATAACCCCTCCCTCTGATAACCAGCTGAAAGCTGATAACCCCTCCCTCTGATAACCAGCTGAAGGCTGGTAACCCCTCCCTCTGATAACCAGCTGAAAGCTGATAACCCCTCCCTCTGATAACCAGCTGAAAGCTCATAACCCCTCCTCCCTGATAACGAGCTGAAAGCTGATAACCCTTCCTCCCTGATGACCCCTCCTCCCTGATAACCAGCTGAAAGCTGATAACCCCTCCCTCTGATAACCAGCTGAAAGCTGATAACCCCTCCCTGACAACCAGCTGAAGGCTGGTAACCCCTCCTCCTTGACAACCAGGTGAAGGCTGATAACCCCTCCCTCTGATAACCAGCTGAAGGCTGGTAACCCCTCCCTCTGATAACCAGCTGAAAGCTGATAACCCCTCCCTCTGATAACCAGCTGAAAGCTGATAACCCCTCCCTCTGATAACCAGCTGAAGGCTGGTAACCCCTCCCTCTGATAACCAGCTGAAAGCTGATAACCCCTCCCTCTGATAACCAGCTGAAAGCTCATAACCCCTCACTTTGATAACCAGCTGAAAGCTGATAACCCTCCCTCTGATAACCAGCTGAAGGCTGGTAACCCCTCCTCCCTGATAACCAGCTGAAGGCTGGTAACCCCTCCTCCCTGATAACCAGCTGAAGGCTGGTAACCCCTCCTCCCTGATAACCAGCTGAAGGCTGGTAACCCCTCCTCCCTGATAACCAGCTGAAGGCTGGTAACCCCTCCTCCCTGATAACCAGCTGAAAGCTGATAACCCCTCCCTCTGATAACCAGCTGAAAGCTGATAACCCCTCCCTCTGATAACCAGCTGAAAGCTGGTAACCCCTCCTCCCTGATAACCAGCTGAAAGCTGGTAACCCCTCCTCCCTGATAACCAGCTGAAAGCTGGTAACCCCTCCTCCCTGATAACCAGCTGAAAGCTGGTAACCCCTCCTCCCTGATAACCAGCTGAAAGCTGGTAACCCCTCCTCCCTGATAACCAGCTGAAAGCTGGTAACCCCTCCCTCTGATAACCAGCTGAAAGCTGGTAACCCCTCCTCCCTGATAACCAGCTGAAGGCTGGTAACCCCTCCTCCCTGATAACCAGCTGAAAGCTGGTAACCCCTCCTCCCTGATAACCAGCTGAAAGCTGATAACCCCTCCCCCTGATAACCAGCTGAAAGCTGGTAAGCCCTCCTCCCTGATAACCAGCTGAAAGCTGGTAACCCCTCCTCCCTGATAACCAGCTGAAAGCTGATAACCCCTCCCTCTGATAACCAGCTGAAAGCTGGTAACCCCTCCTCCCTGATAACCAGCTGAAAGCTGAGGATAGTAAAGGGGAAACTGTTTGACATCAACAAAACCAGGGTTGTAAAATTCTAGTAACTTTCCCCAAAATCCCAGGTTTTCCAGAACTCCTGATTGGTTGATAATGGGTTTGCCATTTGACATCAACTCAACGTCCATATCACAGGAGACTGCTGCTCATAATGATGACCGTAACGGAGCAAATGGAACGGCATCAAACACCTGGAAACCATGGAAACCACTTGTTAGATGGTATTTGGTACCATTCCAAAGATTCCGCTCCAGTCATTACCACGAGCCCATCCTCCCCAATTGAGGTGCCACCAACCTCCTGTGGGTGCATACACAGTTTTGATAACCTCATAGAACCAACCTGATCTCAGGGCCTCCTTGAGATGAAACAGAATGGTGAGCTATCGCATGATCAGGCTCGTTCATGAGAATACAGTTTGGATTATGTCAAAGTGCAAAATTCTGGAAACTTTCCTCCCCAAAAATGCTGAAGTTTTCCAGAAATCCCAGCTGGAAGATTCTGGGAATCAGGATGGTATAAGTAGGAAATCCAACCTGGATTTCTGGAAAACCTGGTGACTGCGATTGTTACAGAGGCTGGCAAGTCAACTACACACACTACACTGTAAAGTTACTGTATAATAATAATAGCAGTAGATTACTGTGTTGTATTATCCTCATTCTGTACCACCATGTACTAAAGCACTGCTGATATCTGAATACCTGTATATGTTATACAGCCAATACTATTAGTACATACTTATAATAAAACAATAAATAATAAATAAATAATAGAGCTGGGTTTGACTTTCACATGGCAATAACACTCCAATCAGAGCACGGATTAAACTTCTTCAAACCGTCCAACTACAGATTCTCTGTTGCCTGAAGGAGGGGGTGAGAGTGACTGAATAAAGGAGGGGGAGAGTGACTGAATAAAGGAGGGGGTGAGAGTGACTGAATAAAGGAGGGGGTGAGAGTGACTGAATAAAGGAGGGGGTGAGAGTGACTGAATAAAGGAGGGGGTGAGAGTGAATGAATAAAGGAGGGGGTGAGAGTGACTGAATAAAGGAGGGGGTGAGAGTGACTGAATAAAGGAGGGGGTGAGAGTGACTGAATAAAGTAGGGGGGTGAGAGTGACTGAATAAAGGAGGGGGGGTGAGAGTGACTAAAAAAAGGAGGGGGTGAGAGTGACTGAATAAAGGAGGGGGAGAGTGACTGAATAAAGGAGGGGAGAGAGAGTGACTGAATAAAGGAGGGGGGGTGAGAGTGACTGAATAAAGGAGGGGTGAGAGTGACTGAATAAAGGAGGGGGTTGAGAGTGGCTGAATAAAGGAGGGGGGTGAGAGTGACTGAATAAAGGAGGGGGGGTGAGAGTGACTGAATAAAGGAGGGGGTGAGAGTGACTGAATAAAGGAGGGGGTTGAGAGTGACTGAATAAAGGAGGGGGTGAGAGTGACTGAATAAAGGAGGGGGTGAGAGTGACTGAATAAAGGAGGGGGTGAGAGTGACTGAATAAAGGAGGGGGGTGAGAGTGACTGAATAAAGGAGGGGGTGAGAGTGACTGAATAAAGGAGGGTGGGGTGAGAGTGAATGAATAAATGACCAGCTGATGGTACAGTCCCATAGTGCTGTTACCGAAGCCTACTTTGAAGGCCCAGAATAAGGAGGAGTGTGTCCACTGGGATCCTATTTCAATTAGTCTTATGTATGATTCCGTATGTAACTCTCTAGTGGGATGCCGCCCAAACAACATATCTATGATATTCCTATGTGAATCAATGTCATACTTTATCCCATGAAAGGGGTAGAAAATAGAGAGGATTTATGGAGATATAATGGGGTTTCTAGGACAAATCACTTGCTCATCAGCTCAGGTATCTGTCATAAACTAGACCAGACTGTCATGTTTTTAAAAAGATAGTGCTATCCGGTGATCTTTGGGACTTCCATACCCTAAATCCTAACCCTTACCCTAAAACTTAACCAGAGCCCTTACCCTAACATTAACCATTTTAAATGTCAATTCAAAGGGGTAAAGTCGAGTTGGAATGATCCAGAACAGCAAGTACCTTTAAAAAAAAAAGAAGGAAAGTAGACTGAGATCCTAGATATGTTCCAGAGATACAAACTCTGCGCAGACCTGCTCTAGGTTATAGCAGACTGTTAGCTACGTCTTTATCGTGTGGATTGGTGATTGGACGTTAAACACGCAAACGTTAAACACCGAGGCGTTGTAAAGATCTGATAATCTGCGCAGCCTGTGTGTCCCTGAACCGCACCCACTCGAATCAGCCTCCGTCCCCTGCGATGCGATGGTACAGTCCCATAGTGACGGCATCGCTGAGGCCGACTGAGACTTGTTTTGCTACATTGTTGACGTTCTTGGTCAACATTTTTACATTGTTTTGAGTTTTAGGAATACAGCATTAGCAATCTTTTTTTGTTGTTGTCACTGTCTGATTCCTCACCAACCCTCTACGATTTTACCGCGCATCGAGCAAACTCTCCTGGAATCAGCCACCATGAAGTGGATGTTCAAAGAGGATCATTCCCTGGGTAAAGGGGGTTACTTGTTTCATAACAGGCAGATAACACAATTGTCAAAATAGGAACAAATATGTATCTCCTCTGTATTCTTCTTTTTTTAAATGGCATTTGCTGATTATGATTGGCTACTTTTCTGCACTAACATCAGCTGACTGTAGTGGCCTCGCCGCTCAGATGTTGTTGAGTCCTTTGGCTACAAAATAACACTACGAAGTTAATCTAAATTGTATGTCGACGTCACTTAAGACATTAGTCACATATTGCTAATGGATTGGTTGTTTTACTGGTTAAATGTGCTATGCGTTTTCAATTTGAATCACCTCGATTCCGGACATGTCGTTCCTATTGACATGACAACTGATATGATCGTGATATTGAAAGTAAATATATCATGTCAATTAGAACTAGGCCTATTCTGTTCTAACAAACAGTTGTCAAAATGTTGTCTCAATCCTTTGCTCCTGACGCATGGCATATCCCCTGAACATTGGGGTATTATTGTGATAACATTACAACGATATATGGCTGAAATATTCTTACGTAACATGGCAAAAATTATTTATATATTTTAACAAAAGTCTATTCCAGAGTTTTCTTTTCCCTTTTGTTACATAATTTGGATATAGGCCACACCTGTATGGCTTATGTGTTAGATTGACACATAGAGAAGTAGCCTAGGGGAAATATTGACATATTTAGCCCAGTGAATTGGCAGCTTTTGCTAGTGATTACCCAGAGTGCATCTGGTGTCCAACAGCTGCTGCTGATGCCTGTGGATCTCGGTCAGGCAACGTCATGTGACCTCTTGTCAAATGTTGATCCTCCTGTCACAGCCACCCAAGGGATTGAGTTCCAAATGGAACCCTATTCCCTATATAGTGCACTACTTTTGACCAGAGCCTTGGTTAAAAGTAGTGCACTACGCAAGGAATGGGGGGGGGGGGGGGGGCATTTTGGGACACAACCCTGCTCTTTGGTGAACTGAGTAGGTCAGGGGGGCAACCCTCCGGCCTATTCTACTAATCTAAGTGGCTCTTAAGGTTCTTGATTAGCTGAATCAGCTGGTTTAGAGTAAAGGCTGGAGCATAACGCCTCCCCTCCCGGTAGCTAGGAGGGGTTGAAACATGTTGTATTACAGTGTAACACCCTTCACAACATCTCTCAATCCATCTCTTCTTCTCAACAGAACATCGGTGTATAGAGTCGGCCAAAATACGCAGCAAGTACCCAGATAGGGTTCCGGTGAGTGAGACGGGTTTTCACCGGGTGTTGGATGTGTTGTTGTACCTTTTATTCTGACAGGGAGTCATGCTGAGACCAATGCCTCTTTTACAGATGAAAATAAACACATCAATATGAAATGCAAAACAGATATATAACGAAAACACTATAATAGAAACTAAGCACAAAGGCTCCTCAAATCAGTCTGAATTGCCCGAGAGGCACATTATTTCAGGTAAGGTACAGAAAATGATTTACCGAACTCTGTAGGGACCGAAGGAATGTCCATTTAGCCCTGAGCCCTGCTATGCTAACTCCTATGTCTGATGGTTATTAATGATATTAGGTACAGCGGGATTTTGTTGTTAAAATAACTTTATAGAAGTGTTTCACGCATCGTTATAACATATTTATTACAATGTAACAGTGATTTTTTTTAATGCCTGTCTCATCAGGCTGTAATGGTTGCACATCGGTCCCCAATTCAAATGTTTAAGAAGCCAGTTGTAAAGGCCCTGGGTGTAGCTGGTGTAGAGAGTCAGGCGCAGGACAGCAGATATGAGTAACCAATGTACTTTACTCAAAAAAGGCAAATATACAAAGTGACATCACGACCCCACAAAGACGGACCGAATCACAATAAACAATCACTCACAAACAAAACATGGGGGAACAGAGGGTTAAATAATAAACAAGTCATTGGTTGAGTAAAGCCAGGTGTGATTTAAGACAAAGACAGAACAAATGGAAAATGAAAAGTGGATCGGCGGTGGCTCGAAGGCCGGCCGAACAAGGAGAGGGACCGACTTTTGAGGAAGTCGTGACACAAGTGGACCCCAAACCGATCCAAATGTAGCATAGCATCGGTCAGAAAACATTAGGAATCGCCGGTTCACATTAATTTAAAACTTTTTGCATCATATTATATTATTTCTATCTTCTGAAAATGCAGCTCATCATTCGTGTCAAATTGCATGTACAGAGCCTTCAGAAGGTATTCATACCCCTTGATTTATTCCACGTTTTCTTGTTACAGCTTGAATTCAAAATGGAAAGAATATATTTTTTTAAATCTCACCCATCTACACACCGTAATGACAAAGTGAAAACGTGTTTTTAAATTTAATTTAAAGGAAATAAAGACATGCAGTGCCTTCAGACCCCTGGACTGAGATCATTGCACACCTGGATTGTACAATATTTGCCCATTTATTCTTTCAAAATTCTTCAAGCTCTGTCAAATTGGTTGTTGATCATCGCCAGACAACCATTTTTCTTTTGCCATTTTCAGGATGATTTTGTCAAAACTGTACCTCAACTACGCACGTCCTCCCCCCCTCACGTTCCCTCTCCTCCTGGTAAGCAACCCCCCCCCCCCTCCCCAGTGTCTAGTGGAAAGCAGCCCCACCAGTGTAGATTTGGCCTTGTGTTTTAGGTTATTATCCTGCTGAATGGTGAATTCATCTCCCAGTATCTAGTGGAAAGCAACCCCCCCAGTATCTAGTGGAAAGCAACCCCCCCCAGTGTCTAGTGGAAAGCAACCCCCCCCCCCCCAGTATCTAGTGGAAAGCAACCCCCCCCAGTATCTAGTGGAAAGCAACCCCCCCAGTATCTAGTGGAAAGCAACCCCCCCCAGTATCTAGTGGAAAGCAACCCCCCCAGTATCTAGTGGAAAGCAACCCCCCTCCCCAGTGTCTAGTGGAAAGCAGCCCCCCAGTGTAGATTTGGCCTTGTGTTTTAGGTTATTATCCTGCTGAATGGTGAATTCATCTCCCAGTATCTAGTGGAAAGCAACCCCCCAGTGTCTAGTGGAAAGCAACCCCCCCCCCCCCCCCCCAGTATCTAGTGGAAAGCAACCCCCCCAGTATCTAGTGGAAAGCACCCCCCCCCAGTATCTAGTGGAAAGCAACCCCCCCAGTATCTAGTGGAAAGCAACCCCCCCAGTATCTAGTGGAAAGCAACCCCCCTCCCCAGTGTCTAGTGGAAAGCAGCCCCCAGTGTAGATTTGGCCTTGTGTTTTAGGTTATTATCCTGCTGAAAGGTGAATTCATCTCCCAGTATCTAGTGGAAAGCAACCCCCCCAGTGTCTAGTGGAAAGCAACCCCCCCCCCCCCCCCCCCCAGTATCTAGTGGAAAGCAACCCCCCAGTGTCTAGTGGAAAGCAACCCCCCCCCCCCCCCCAGTATCTAGTGGAAAGCAACCCCCCCCAGTATCTAGTGGAAAGCACCCCCCCCCCCCCCAGTGTCTAGTAAGCAGTCTGAACCAGGTTGTCCTCTAGGATTTTGCCTGTGCTTAGCTCCATCTGTTTCTTTTTATCCTGAATAGCTCCCTAGTCCTTAAGGATGACAAGCAAACATGATGCAGCCACCACTATGCTTGTAACTATGGAGAGTGGTACTCAGTAGTGTGTTGTATTGGATTCGCTCCAAACATAACCATTTGTAATCAGGACAAATAGTAAGTGGCTTTGGCACAGGTTTTGCAGTATTAGTTTAGCACCTTGTTGCAAACAGGATGCATGTTTTGGAATATTTTGTATTCTGTACAAGACTTCCTTCTTTTCATTCTATCAATTAGGTTAGTATTGTGGAGTAACTACAATGTTGTTGATCCCATCCTCAGTTTTCTCCTATCACAGCCATTAAACTCCGTAGCAGTTTTAAAGTCCCTATTGGCCTCGTGTTGAAATCCCTGGGAAATGTATTTCCTCTCCAGCAACTGCATTAGGAAGGACGCCTGTATATTTGTAGTGAATGTATTTCTGTAGTGACTGTATCTCTGTAGTGACTGTATCTCTGTAGTGACTGTATCTCTGTAGTGACTGTATCTCTGTAGTGACTGTATCTCTGTATCTCTGTAGTGACTGTATTTCTGTAGTGACTGTATCTCTGTATCTCTGTAGTGACTGTATCTCTGTAGTGACTGTATCTCTGTAGTGACTGTATTTCTGTAGTGACTGTATCTCTGTAGTGACTGTATCTCTGTAGTGACTGTATCTCTGTATCTCTGTAGTGACTGTATCTCTGTAGTGACTGTATCTCTGTATCTCTGTAGTGACTGTATCTCTGTAGTGACTGTATCTCTGTAGTGACTGTATCTCTGTAGTGACTGTATCTCTGTAGTGACTGTATCTCTGTATCTCTGTAGTGACTGTATCTCTGTAGTGACTGTATCTCTGTAGTGACTGTATCTCTGTAGTGACTGTATCTCTGTAGTGACTGTATCTATGTAGTGACTGTATCTCTGTATCTCTGGGTGTATTGATACACCATCTAATGTGTTATTGATAACTTCACCATGCTCAACGGGATATTCAATAGTCTGATTTAAAAAAAAAAAATGTTTTTACACCCATCTACCAATAGGTGCCCTTCTTTGTTAGGTATTGGAAAACATCCCTGGTCTTTGTAGTTGGATCTGTGTTTCAAATCCACTGCTCTACTGAGGGACCGTACAGATACTTGTATGTGTGGGGTACAGAGATGAGGTAGTCATTCAAATATCATGTTAAACACTATTATTGCACACAGTGAGTCCATGCAACTGATTATGTGACTTGTTAAACCCATTGTTCCTCCTGAACCTTATTTAGGCGAGCCAGTAAAGGGGTTGAATACTTATCGACTCAAGCCATTTCAGCTTTAATTATTTAAAAATACGTTTCGACAACATACGTTCTTGGAGTCCCTGTATCTAGATCCATATGGTTCCTCTATGGTGTTGGAGTCCCTGTATCTAGATATATATGGTTCCTCTATGGTGTTGGAGTCCCTGTATCTAGATATATATGGTTCCTCTATGGTGTTGGAGTCCCTGTATCTAGATATATATGGTTCCTCTATGGTGTTGGAGTCCCTGTATCTAGATATATATGGTTCCTCTATGGTGTTGGAGTCCCTGTATCTAGATATATATGGTTCCTCTATGGTGTTGGAGTCCCTGTATCTAGATGTATATGGTTCCTCAATGGTGTTGGAGTCCCTGTATCTAGATGTATATGGTTCCTCAATGGTGTTGGAGTCCCTGTATCTAGATGTATATGGTTCCTCTATGGTGTTGGAGTCCCTGTATCTAGATATATATGGTTCCTCTATGGTGTTGGAGTCCCTGTATCTAGATATATATGGTTCCTCTATGGTGTTGGAGTCCCTGTATCTAGATCCATATGGTTCCTCTATGGTGTTGGAGTCCCTGTATCTAGATGTATATGGTTCCTCTATGGTGTTGGAGTCCCTGTATCTAGATCCATATGGTTCCTCTATGGTGTTGGAGTCCCTGTATCTAGATATATATGGTTCCTCTATGGTGTTGGTGTCCCTGTATCTAGATATATATGGTTCCTCTATGGTGTTGGAGTCCCTGTATCTAGATATATATGGTTCCTCTATGGTGTTGGAGTCCCTGTATCTAGATATATATGGTTCCTCTATGGTGTTGGAGTCCCTGTATCTAGATATATATGGTTCCTCTATGGTGTTGGAGTCCCTGTATCTAGATGTATATGGTTCCTCAATGGTGTTGGAGTCCCTGTATCTAGATGTATATGGTTCCTCAATGGTGTTGGAGTCCCTGTATCTAGATGTATATGGTTCCTCTATGGTGTTGGAGTCCCTGTATCTAGATATATATGGTTCCTCTATGGTGTTGGAGTCCCTGTATCTAGATATATATGGTTCCTCTATGGTGTTGGAGTCCCTGTATCTAGATCCATATGGTTCCTCTATGGTGTTGGAGTCCCTGTATCTAGATGTATATGGTTCCTCTATGGTGTTGGAGTCCCTGTATCTAGATCCATATGGTTCCTCTATGGTGTTGGAGTCCCTGTATCTAGATCCATATGGTTCCTCTATGGTGTTGGAGTCCCTGTATCTAGATATATATGGTTCCTCTATGGTGTTGGAGTCCCTGTATCTAGATATATATGGTTCCTCTATGGTGTTGGAGTCCCTGTATCTAGATATATATGGTTCCTCTATGGTGTTGGAGTCCCTGTATCTAGATATATATGGTTCCTCTATGGTGTTGGAGTCCCTGTATCTAGATATATATGGTTCCTCTATGGTGTTGGAGTCCCTGTATCTAGATATATATGGTTCCTCTATGGTGTTGGAGTCCCTGTATCTAGATATATATGGTTCCTCTATGGTGTTGGAGTCCCTGTATCTAGATATATATGGTTCCTCTATGGTGTTGGAGTCCCTGTATCTAGATGTGTATGGTTCCTCTATGGTGTTGGAGTCCCTGTATCTAGATCCATATGGTTCCTCTATGGTGTTGGAGTCCCTGTATCTAGATATATATGGTTCCTCTATGGTGTTGGAGTCCCTGTATCTAGATGTGTATCGAATCGTCTTGAAAGGGAAAGATGCACATCCCTACGCTGTCATATCTTTCAATTCAGTCAATCTTTATTGTTCCAGGAGGGCAATTTACGTGAACACTTACAAACATCCAATATGACATGACTCTGTGTTGTCTGTTTTGTAGGTGATCGTGGAGAAGGTGTCTGGGTCTCAGATTGTGGACATCGACAAGAGGAAGTATTTGGTCCCCTCTGACATCACGGTGGCCCAGTTCATGTGGATCATCAGGAAACGCATCCAGCTGCCCTCGGAGAAGGCCATCTTCCTCTTCGTCGATAAGACCGTGCCTCAGTCCAGGTCGGGACTCTAAGCACTCAGAAATGGCACCTTAGAAAACGATATTTCCCCAAGTTAAATAGATAAAACACTGCTTTTAGCCACTGATGTTGTCAGACACTGACCATACAGCACAAATATACTGGAGGCTAGGTTTTACCAGGTTAACCAGGGACAGGAGGTATAGATATAGACACACTGGTGGGTTAACCAGGGACATGAGTTATAGATATAGACACACTGGTGGGTTAACCAGGTTAACCAGGGACAGGAGGTATAGATATAGACACACTGGTGGGTTAACCAGGTTAACCAGGGACAGGAGGTATAGATATAGACACACTGGTGGGTTAACCAGGTTAACTAGGGACATGAGTTATAGATATAGACACGCTGGTGGGTTAACCAGGGACAGGAGGTATAGATATAGACACACTGGTGGGTTAACCAGGTTAACTAGGGACATGAGGTATAGATATAGACACACTGGTGGGTTTACCAGGTTAACCAGGGACAGGAGGTATAGATATAGACACACTGGTGGGTTAACCAGGTTAACTAGGGACATGAGTTATAGATATAGACACACTGGTGGGTTAACCAGGTTAACCAGGGACAGGAGGTATAGATATAGACAAACTGGTGGGTTAACCAGGTTAACCAGGGACAGGAGGTATAGATATAGACACACTGGTGGGTTAACCAGGTTAACCAGGGACAGGAGGTATAGATATAGACACACTGGTGGGTTAACCAGGTTAACTAGGGACATGAGGTATAGATATAGACATGCTGGTGGGTTAACCAGGGACAGGAGGTATAGATATAGACACACTGGTGGGTTAACCAGGGACAGGAGGTATAGATATAGACACACTGGTGGGTTAACCAGGTTAACTAGGGACATGAGTTATAGATATAGACACACTGGTGGGTTAACCAGGTTAACTAGGGACAGGAGGTATAGATATAGACACACTGGTGGGTTAACCAGGTTAACCAGGGACAGGAGGTATAGATATAGACACACTGGTGGGTTAACCAGGTTAACCAGGGACAGGAGGTATAGATATAGACACGCTGGTGGGTTAACCAGGGACATTAGTTATAGATATAGACACACTGGTGGGTTAACCAGGTTAACCAGGGACAGGAGGTATAGATATAGACACGCTGGTGGGTTAACCAGGTTAACCAGGGACAGGAGGTATAGATATAGACACGCTGGTGGGTTAACCAGAGACATGAGGTATAGATATAGACACACTGGTGGGTTAACCAGGTTAACCAGGGACAGGAGGTATAGATATAGACACACTGGTGGGTTAACCAGGTTAACTAGGGACATGAGGTATAGATATAGTCAGGCTGGTGGGTTAACCAGGTTAACTAGGGACATGAGGTATAGATATAGACACACTGGTGGGTTAACCAGGTTAACCAGGGACAGGAGGTATAGATATAGACACGCTGGTGGGTTAACCAGGTTAACTAGGGTCATGAGTTATAGATATAGACACACTGGTGGGTTAACCAGGTTAACCAGGGACATGAGGTATAGATATAGACACGCTGGTGGGTTAAGCAGGTTAACTAGGGACATGAGTTATAGATATAGACACACTGGTGGGTTAACCAGGTTAACCAGGGACATGAGGTATAGATATAGACACGCTGGTGGGTTAACCAGGTTAACTAGGGACATGAGTTATAGATATAGACACACTGGTGGGTTAACCAGGTTAACCAGGGACATGAGGTATAGATATAGACACGCTGGTGGGTTAACTAGGGACAGGAGGTATAGATATAGACACACTGGTGGGTTAACCAGGTTAACTAGGGACATGAGTTATAGATATAGACACACTGGTGGGTTAACCTGGGACATGAGGTATAGATATAGACACTCTGGTGGGTTAACCAGGTTAACTAGGGACAGGAGGTATAGATATAGACACACTGGTGGGTTAACTAGGGACATGAGGTATAGATATAGACAAGCTGCTCTAAAGGACCCGCTCCTCGTGGGTTCATAGTTTGACCTCTTCCTCAATAAGACACAGCATCCAGGTCCTGGTCTGAACCCACGGATACTAGTGGCTGCTGGGTTGGGTCCTGGTCTGAACCCACGGATACTAGTGGCTGCTGGGTTGGGTCCTGGTCTGAACCCATGGATACTAGTGGCTGCTGGGTTGGGTCCTGGTCTGAACCCACGGATACTAGTGGCTGCTGGGTTGGGTCCTGGTCTGAACCCACGGATACTAGTGGCTGCTGGGTTGGGTCCTGGTCTGAACCCACGGATACTAGTGGCTGCTGGGTTGGGTCCTGGTCTGAACCCACGGATACTAGTGGCTGCTGGGTTGGGTCCTGGTCTGAGCCCATGGATACTAGTGGCTGCTGGGTTGGGTCCTGGTCTGAACCCACGGATACTAGTGGCTGCTGGGTTGGGTCCTGGTCTGAACCCAAGGATACTAGTGGCTGCTGGGTTGGGTCCTGGTCTGAACCCACGGATACTAGTGGCTGCTGGGTTGGGTCCTGGTCTGAACCCACGGATACTAGTGGCTGCTGGGTTGGGTCCTGGTCTGAACCCACGGATACTAGTGGCTGCTGGGTTGGGTCCTGGTCTGAACCCACGGATACTAGTGGCTGCTGGGTTGGGTCCTGGTCTGAACCCACGGATACTAGTGGCTGCTGGGTTGGGTCCTGGTCTGAACCCACGGATACTAGTGGCTGCTGGGTTGGGTCCTGGTCTGAACCCACGGATACTAGTGGCTGCTGGGTTGGGTCCTGGTCTGAACCCACGGATACTAGTGGCTGCTGGGTTGGGTCCTGGTCTGAACCCACGGATACTAGTGGCTGCTGGGTTGGGTCTTGGTCTGAACCCATGGATACTAGTGGCTGCTGGGTTGGGTCCTGGTCTGAGCCCACGGATACTAGTGGCTGCTGGGTTGGGTCCTGGTCTGAACCCACGGATACTAGTGGCTGCTGGGTTGGGTCCTGGTCTGAACCCACGGATACTAGCGTCTGCTGGGTTGGGTCCTGGTCTGAACCCACGGATACTAGTGGCTGCTGGGTTGGGTCCAGGTCTGAACCCACGGATACTAGTGGCTGCTGGGTTGGGTCCTGGTCTGAGCCCACGGATACTAGTGGCTGCTGGGTTGGGTCCTGGTCTGAACCCACGGATACTAGTGGCTGCTGGGTTGGGTCCTGGTCTGAACCCACGGATACTAGTGGCTGCTGGGTTGGGTCCTGGTCTGAACCCACGGATACTCGTGGCTGCTGGGTTGGGTCCTGGTCTGAACCCACGGATACTAGTGGCTGCTGGGTTGGGTCCTGGTCTGAACCCACGGATACTAGTGGCTGCTGGGTTGGGTCCTGGTCTGAACCCACGGATACTAGTGGCTGCTGGGTTGGGTCCTGGTCTGAACCCACGGATACTAGTGGCTGCTGGGTTGGGTCCTGGTCTGAGCCCACGGATACTAGTGGCTGCTGGGTTGGGTCCTGGTCTGAGCCCACGGATACTAGTGGCTGCTGGGTTGGGTCCTGGTCTGAGCCCACGGATACTAGTGGCTGCTGGGTTGGGTCCTGGTCTGAACCCACGGATACTAGTGGCTGCTGGGTTGGGTCCTGGTCTGAACCCATGGATACTAGTGGCTGCTGGGTTGGGTCCTGGTCTGAACCCACGGATACTAGTGGCTGCTGGGTTGGGTCCTGGTCTGAGCCCACGGATACTAGTGGCTGCTGGGTTGGGTCCTGGTCTGAACCCACGGATACTAGTGGCTGCTGGGTTGGGTCCTGGTCTGAACCCACGGATACTAGTGGCTGCTGGGTTGGGTCCTGGTCTGAACCCACGGATACTAGTGGCTGCTGGGTTGGGTCCTGGTCTGAACCCACGGATACTAGTGGCTGCTGGGTTGGGTCCTGGTCTGAACCCATGGATACTAGTGGCTGCTGGGTTGGGTCCTGGTCTGAACCCACGGATACTAGTGGCTGCTGGGTTGGGTCCTGGTCTGAGCCCACGGATACTAGTGGCTGCTGGGTTAGAACTGGCTTGCTGCTCCCACAGGATATCCTTTAGTTTGAGTTATACACAAATCCAGAGCATTCGGAAAGTATTCAGACCCCTTGACCTTTTTCACAGTTTGTTACGTTTACAGCCTTATTCCAAAATTGATAAAATTGTTTTTTCCTCTTCAAGCTACACACAATACCCCATAATGACATCACAATACCCCATAATGACATCACAATACCCCATAATGACATCACAATACCCCATAATGACATCACAATACCCCATAATGATATCACAATACCCCATAATGACATCACAATACCCCAAAATGACATCACAATACACCATAATGACATCACAATACCCCATAATGACATCACACTACCCCATAATGACGTCACAATACCCCATAATGACGTCACAATACCCCATAATGACATCACAATACCCCACAATGACATCACAATACCCCACAATGACATCACAATACCCCATAATGACATCACAATAACCCATAATGACATCACAATACCCCATAATGACATCACAATACCCCATAATGACATCACACTACCCCATAATGACATCACAATACCCCATAATGACGTCACAATACCCCACAATGACATCACAATACCCCATAATGATATCACAATACCCCATAATGACATCACAATACCCCAAAATGACATCACAATACACCATAATGACATCACAATACCCCATAATGACATCACACTACCCCATAATGACATCACAATACCCCATAATGACGTCACAATACCCCATAATGACATCACAATACCCCACAATGACATCACAATACCCCACAATGACATCACAATACCCCATAATGACATCACAATAACCCATAATGACATCACAATACCCCATAATGACATCACAATACCCCATAATGACATCACACTACCCCATAATGACATCACAATACCCCATAATGACGTCACAATACCCCACAATGACATCACAATACCCCACAATGACATCACAATACCCCATAATGACATCACAATACCCCATAATGACATCACAATACCCCACAATGACAAAGCTAAAAGGTTTTGCTAGAAATTTTTGCAAATGTTTCTTTTTTTAAAGTATTTCCCTAAGTATTCAGCCCCTTTACTCAGTACTTGTTGAAGCACCTTTGGCAGAGATTACAGCATCGAGTCTTCTTGGGTTTGACTCTACAAACTTGGCACACCCGTATTTGGTGAGTTTCTCCCATTCCTCTCTATAGATCCTCTTAAGCTCTGTCAGGTTGGATGGGGAGCATCGCTGCACAGGTATTTTCAGGTCTCTCCAGAGGTGTTCGATCGGGTTCAAGACCAGGCTCTGGCTGGGCCACTCAAGGACATTCAGAGACCTGTCCCAAAGCTACTCCGGCTTTGTCTTGGCTGTGTGCTAAGGGTCGTTGTCCCATTGAAAGGTGAACCTTCAGCCCAGTCTGAGGTCTTGAGTGTTCTGGAGAAATGTTTCATCAAGGATCACTCTGTACTTTGCTCCGTTCATCTTTGCCTCAATCATGACTCGTCTCCTAGTCACTGGCATTGAAAAACATCCACACAGCATACCATAAAGGCCTGATTGGTGGAGTGCTGCAGAGATCATTGTCCTTCCACTCTGACATTCACTGTCAACTGTAGGACCTTATATAGACAGGTGTGTACCTTTCCAAATCATGTCCAATCAATTGAATTTACCACAGTTGGACTCCAATCAAGTTGTAGAAACATCTCAAGGATGATTAAGGTAACCAGGATGCACCTGAGCTCAGTTTGGAGTTTCATAGTAAAGGATCTGAATACTTATGTAAATACGTTTTCATACATTTCTTAAAACCTGTTTTTACTTGGTGGTATTGTGGGATTTACTTGGTGGTATTGTGATGTCGTTATGGGGTATTGTGATGTCATTATGGGGTATTGTGATGTCGTTATGGGGTATAGTGATGTCATTCTGGGGTATTGTGATGTCATTATGGGGTATTGTGTGTAGATTGATGAGTATTTTTTTTATTTTATTTAATCCATGTTAGAATAAGACTGTAACAAAATGTGTAAAAAGTGAAGGGGTCTGAAATCTTTGGTAATGCGTTGTAAAAGAAGTGTTTGTTGTGACCTCCCGTTGCAGCATCACCATGGGACAGCTGTACGAGAAGGAGAAGGACGAGGACGGGTTTTTATACGTGGCGTACAGCGGAGAGAACACCTTCGGTGTCTAGACCCGCCGTCGTCGTGGTCATCATAAGCCTTACTTACGACAGAATACACCACCCACCACCCCTGGGAGAAGCCCTGGGAAACCCCAGAGAAAAGAAGTGAAATAAATAGATGAAGAGAGTGATCAGTTGAGTGAGAACCATCATGATGTGTGTCACCAGTCTGTCTAATCTATTCCTGCACATGTTTTGTATCGATGCTGTACACATTCATTTATTAATATGTTTATTATTATTATTATTATTATGATGATGTTATGTATAGTGATACAAATTGGACTGTTTTGGTTTTGTCTGACGTTTTGTGCTTTACATTAGTTTAGGTGCTTTTGAGTTTGTTTGTTTTTTCATTCGTGAAATAATATTTTTGGTTTTGTTTTTGAAGTTTCACTTTTAGTTTGGCTTTTATCCTTGAAGATTTATATTTCAAATAATTTTAACTATTTGAACGGTAAGGTAGCTGGATAACCTAACCAATAAAAAATGTGAATGATCCTTGTGTTTTTATTGACCTATACCAGGGCTCTTCCTCTTCGGTCCTGGAGAACAACTGTTCTGATCCAGCCCTAAAGTAACACACTGTTATTAAACAGGTTAAACAAGTTCAATAAAGGTTCAATAAAATAAATAACACACACTGTTATTACAGCATTATACCAGTTCATAAAGTAACAGACTGTTATTACAGCGTTATACCAGTTCATAAAGTAACAGACTGTTATTACAGCATTATACCAGTTCATAGAGTAACAGACTGTTATTACAGCATTATACCAGTTCATAAAGTAACAGACTGTTAATACAGCATTATACCAGTTCATAAAGTAGCAGACTGTTATTACAGCGTTATACCAGTTCATAAAGTAACAGACTGTTATTACAGCATTATACCAGTTCATAAAGTAACAGACTGTTATTACAGCGTTATACCAGTTCATAAAGTAACAGACTGTTATTACAGCATTATACCAGTTCATAAAGTAACACACAGACTGTTATTACAGCATTATACCAGTTCATAAAGTAACAGACTGTTATTACAGCATTATACCAGTTCATAAAGTAACACACAGACTGTTATTACAGCATTATACCAGTTCATAAAGTAACAGACTGTTATTACAGCATTATACCAGTTCATAAAGTAACACACTGTTATTACAGCATTATACCAGTTCATAAAGTAACAGACTGTTATTACAGCATTATACCAGTTCATAAAGGAACACACTGTTACTACAGCGTTATACCAGTTCATAAAGTAACACACTGTTATTACAGCATTATACCAGTTCATAAAGTAACACACTGTTATTACAGCATTATACCAGTTCATAAAGTAACACTGTTATTACAGCATTATACCAGTTCATAAAGTAACAGACAGTTATTACAGCATTATACCAGTTCATAAACACACTGTTATTACAGCGTTATACCAGTTCATAAAGTAACAGACTGTTATTACAGCATTATACCAGTTCATAAAGTAACAGACTGTTATTACAGCATTATACCAGTTCATAAAGTAACAGACTGTTATTACAGCTTTATACCAGTTCATAAAGTAACAGACTGTTATTACAGCATTATACCAGTTCATAAAGTAACACACTGTTACTACAGCATTATACCAGTTCATAAAGTAACAGACTGTTACTACAGTATTATACAGTTCATAAAGTAACAGACTGTTATTACAGCATTATACCAGTTCATAAAGTAACACACTGTTATTACAGCGTTATACCAGTTCATAAAGTAACAGACTGTTATTACAGCGTTATACCAGTTCATAAAGTAACAGACTGTTATTACAGCATTATACCAGTTCATAAAGTAACAGACTGTTACTACAGCATTATACCAGTTCATAAAGTAACACACTGTTATTACAGCATTATACCAGTTCATAAAGTAACAGACTGTTATTACAGCATTATACCAGTTCATAAAGTAGCAGACTGTTACTACAGCATTATACCAGTTCATAAAGTAACAGACTGTTATTACAGCGTTATACCAGTTCATAAAGTAACAGACTGTTATTACAGCATTATACCAGTTCATAAAGTAACAGACTGTTATTACAGCATTATACCAGTTCATAAAGTAACAGACTGTTATTACAGCATTATACCAGTTCATAAAGTAACAGACTGTTATTACAGCATTATACCAGTTCATAAAGTAACAGACTGTTATTACAGCATTATACCAGTTCATAAAGTAACAGACTGTTATTACAGCATCATACCAGTTCATAAAGTAACACACAGACTGTTATTACAGCATTATACCAGTTCATAAAGTAACAGACTGTTATTACAGCATTATACCAGTTCATAAAGTAACAGACTGTTATTACAGCATTATACCAGTTCATAAAGTAACAGACTGTTATTACAGCATTATACCAGTTCATAAAGTAACAGACTGTTATTACAGCATTATACCAGTTCATAAAGTAACAGACTGTTATTACAGCATTATACCAGTTCATAAAGTAACAGACTGTTATAACAGCATTATACCAGTTCATAAAGTAACACTGTTATTACAGCGTTATACCAGTTCATAAAGTAACACACTGTTATTACAGCATTATACCAGTTCATAAAGTAGCAGACTGTTATTACAGCATTATACCAGTTCATAAAGTAACAGACTGTTATTACAGCATTATACCAGTTCATAAAGTAACACACTGTTATTACAGCATTATACCAGTTCATAAAGTAACACACTGTTATTACAGTGTTATACCAGTTCATAAAGTAACACACTGTTATTACAGCATTATACCAGTTCATAAAGTAACAGACTGTTATTACAGCATTATACCAGTTCATAAAGTAACAGACTGTTATTACAGCGTTATACCAGTTCATAAAGTAACACACTGTTATTACAGCGTTATACCAGTTCATAAAGTAACACACTGTTACTACAGCATTATACCAGTTCATAAAGTAACAGTGTTATTACAGCATTATACCAGTTCATAAAGTAACAGACTGTTATTACAGCATTATACCAGTTCATAAAGTAACACACTGTTATTACAGCATTATACCAGTTCATAAAGTAACAGACAGACTGTTATTACAGCATTATACCAGTTCATAAAGTAACAGACTGTTATTACAGCATTATACCAGTTCATAAAGTAACAGACTGTTATTACAGCGTTATACCAGTTCATAAAGTAACAGGCTGTTATTACAGCATTATACCAGTTCATAAAGTAACACAGACTGTTATTACAGCGTTATATCAGTTCATAAAGTAACACAGACTGTTATTACAGCATTATACCAGTTCATAAAGTAACATACTGTTATTACAGCATTATACCAGTTCATAAAGTAACAGGCTGTTATTACAGCATTATACCAGTTCATAAAGTAACACAGACTGTTATTACAGCATTATACCAGTTCATAAAGTAACACACTGTTATTACAGCATTATACCAGTTCATAAAGTAACAGACTGTTATTACAGCATTATACCAGTTCATAAAGTAACACACTGTTATTACAGCATTATACCAGTTCATAAAGTAACAGACTGTTATTACAGCATTATACCAGTTCATAAAGTAACACTGTTATTACAGCATTATACCAGTTCATAAAGTAACAGACTGTTATTACAGCATTATACCAGTTCATAAAGTAACAGACTGTTATTACAGCGTTATACCAGTTCATAAAGTAACAGACTGTTATTACAGCATTATACCAGTTCATAAAGTAACAGACTGTTATTACAGCATTATACCAGTTCATAAAGTAACACTGTTATTACAGCATTATACCAGTTCATAAAGTAACAGACTGTTATTACAGCATCATACCAGTTCATAAAGTAACAGACTGTTATTACAGCGTTATACCAGTTCATAAAGTAACACACAGACGGTTATTACAGCATTATACCAGTTCATAAAGTAACACACTGTTATTACAGCATTATACCAGTTCATAAAGTAACAGACTGTTATTACAGCGTTATACCAGTTCATAAAGTAACAGACTGTTATTACAGCGTTATACCAGTTCATAAAGTAACAGACTGTTATTACAGCGTTATACCAGTTCATAAAGTAACACACAGACTGTTATTACAGCATTATACCAGTTCATAAAGTAGCAGACTGTTACTACAGCATTATACCAGTTCATAAAGTAACAGACTGTTATTACAGCGTTATACCAGTTCATAAAGTAACAGACTGTTATTACAGCATTATACCAGTTCATAAAGTAACAGACTGTTATTACAGCATTATACCAGTTCATAAAGTAACACTGTTATTACAGCATTATACCAGTTCATAAAGTAACACACAGACTGTTATTACAGCATTATACCAGTTCATAAAGTAACACACAGACTGTTATTACAGCATTATACCAGTTCATAAGGTAACAGACTGTTATTACAGCATTATACCAGTTCATAAAGTAACAGACTGTTATTACAGCATTATACCAGTTCATAAAGTAACAAACTGTTACTACAGCATTATACCAGTTCATAAATTAACACACACACTGTTATTACAGCGTTATACCAGTTCATAAAGTAACAGACTGTTATTACAGCATTATACCAGTTCATAAAGTAACAGACTGTTATTACAGCATTATACCAGTTCATAAAGTAACAGACTGTTATTACAGCATTATACCAGTTCATAAAGTAACAGACTGTTATTACAGCATTATACCAGTTCATAAAGTAACAGACTGTTATTACAGCATTATACCAGTTCATAAAGTAACAGACTGTTATTACAGCATTATACCAGTTCATAAAGTAACAGACTGTTATTACAGCATTATACCAGTTCATAAAGTAACAGACTGTTACTACAGCATTATACCAGTTCATAAAGTAACAGACTGTTATTACAGCATTATACCAGTTCATAAAGTAACACACTGTTATTACAGCATTATACCAGTTCATAAAGTAACACTGTTATTACAGCGTTATACCAGTTCATAAAGTAACACTGTTATTACAGCATTATACCAGTTCATAAAGTAACACTGTTATTACAGCGTTATACCAGTTCATAAAGTAACACTGTTATTACAGCATTATACCAGTTCATAAAGTAACACACTGTTATTACAGCATTATACCAGTTCATAAAGTAACACACTGTTATTACAGCATTATACCAGTTCATAAAGTAACAGACTGGTATTACAGCATTATACCAGTTCATAAAGTAACAGACTGTTATTACAGCATTATACCAGTTCATAAAGTAACACTGTTACTACAGCATCATACCAGTTCATAAAGTAACACACAGACTGTTATTACTGCATTATACCAGTTCATAAAGTAACAGACTGTTATTACAGCATTATACCAGTTCATAAAGTAACACTGTTATTACAGCATTATACCAGTTCATAAAGTAACAGACTGTTATTACAGCATTATACCAGTTCATAAAGTAACACACTGTTATTACAGCATCATACCAGTTCATAAAGTAACAGACTGTTATTACAGCATCATACCAGTTCATAAAGTAACAGACTGTTATTACAGCGTTATACCAGTTCATAAAGTAACACACAGACTGTTATTACAGCATTATACCAGTTCATAAAGTAACACACTGTTATTACAGCATTATACCAGTTCATAAAGTAACAGACTGTTATTACAGCGTTATACCAGTTCATAAAGTAACAGACTGTTATTACAGCGTTATACCAGTTCATAAAGTAACAGACTGTTATTACAGCGTTATACCAGTTCATAAAGTAACACACAGACTGTTATTACAGCATTATACCAGTTCATAAAGTAGCAGACTGTTACTACAGCATTATACCAGTTCATAAAGTAACAGACTGTTATTACAGCGTTATACCAGTTCATAAAGTAACAGACTGTTATTACAGCATTATACCAGTTCATAAAGTAACAGACTGTTATTACAGCATTATACCAGTTCATAAAGTAACACTGTTATTACAGCATTATACCAGTTCATAAAGTAACACACAGACTGTTATTACAGCATTATACCAGTTCATAAAGTAACACACAGACTGTTATTACAGCATTATACCAGTTCATAAGGTAACAGACTGTTATTACAGCATTATACCAGTTCATAAAGTAACAGACTGTTATTACAGCATTATACCAGTTCATAAAGTAACAAACTGTTACTACAGCATTATACCAGTTCATAAAGTAACAGACTGTTATTACAGCATTATACCAGTTCATAAAGTAACAGACAGTTATTACAGCATTATACCAGTTCATAAACACACTGTTATTACAGCGTTATACCAGTTCATAAAGTAACAGACTGTTATTACAGCATTATACCAGTTCATAAAGTAACAGACTGTTATTACAGCATTATACCAGTTCATAAAGTAACAGACTGTTATTACAGCTTTATACCAGTTCATAAAGTAACAGACTGTTATTACAGCATTATACCAGTTCATAAAGTAACACACTGTTACTACAGCATTATACCAGTTCATAAAGTAACAGACTGTTACTACAGTATTATACAGTTCATAAAGTAACAGACTGTTATTACAGCATTATACCAGTTCATAAAGTAACACACTGTTATTACAGCGTTATACCAGTTCATAAAGTAACAGACTGTTATTACAGCGTTATACCAGTTCATAAAGTAACAGACTGTTATTACAGCATTATACCAGTTCATAAAGTAACAGACTGTTACTACAGCATTATACCAGTTCATAAAGTAACACACTGTTATTACAGCATTATACCAGTTCATAAAGTAACAGACTGTTATTACAGCATTATACCAGTTCATAAAGTAGCAGACTGTTACTACAGCATTATACCAGTTCATAAAGTAACAGACTGTTATTACAGCGTTATACCAGTTCATAAAGTAACAGACTGTTATTACAGCATTATACCAGTTCATAAAGTAACAGACTGTTATTACAGCATTATACCAGTTCATAAAGTAACAGACTGTTATTACAGCATTATACCAGTTCATAAAGTAACAGACTGTTATTACAGCATTATACCAGTTCATAAAGTAACAGACTGTTATTACAGCATTATACCAGTTCATAAAGTAACAGACTGTTATTACAGCATCATACCAGTTCATAAAGTAACACACAGACTGTTATTACAGCATTATACCAGTTCATAAAGTAACAGACTGTTATTACAGCATTATACCAGTTCATAAAGTAACAGACTGTTATTACAGCATTATACCAGTTCATAAAGTAACAGACTGTTATTACAGCATTATACCAGTTCATAAAGTAACAGACTGTTATTACAGCATTATACCAGTTCATAAAGTAACAGACTGTTATTACAGCATTATACCAGTTCATAAAGTAACAGACTGTTATAACAGCATTATACCAGTTCATAAAGTAACACTGTTATTACAGCGTTATACCAGTTCATAAAGTAACACACTGTTATTACAGCATTATACCAGTTCATAAAGTAGCAGACTGTTATTACAGCATTATACCAGTTCATAAAGTAACAGACTGTTATTACAGCATTATACCAGTTCATAAAGTAACACACTGTTATTACAGCATTATACCAGTTCATAAAGTAACACACTGTTATTACAGTGTTATACCAGTTCATAAAGTAACACACTGTTATTACAGCATTATACCAGTTCATAAAGTAACAGACTGTTATTACAGCATTATACCAGTTCATAAAGTAACAGACTGTTATTACAGCGTTATACCAGTTCATAAAGTAACACACTGTTATTACAGCGTTATACCAGTTCATAAAGTAACACACTGTTACTACAGCATTATACCAGTTCATAAAGTAACAGTGTTATTACAGCATTATACCAGTTCATAAAGTAACAGACTGTTATTACAGCATTATACCAGTTCATAAAGTAACACACTGTTATTACAGCATTATACCAGTTCATAAAGTAACAGACAGACTGTTATTACAGCATTATACCAGTTCATAAAGTAACAGACTGTTATTACAGCATTATACCAGTTCATAAAGTAACAGACTGTTATTACAGCGTTATACCAGTTCATAAAGTAACAGGCTGTTATTACAGCATTATACCAGTTCATAAAGTAACACAGACTGTTATTACAGCGTTATACCAGTTCATAAAGTAACACAGACTGTTATTACAGCATTATACCAGTTCATAAAGTAACATACTGTTATTACAGCATTATACCAGTTCATAAAGTAACAGGCTGTTATTACAGCATTATACCAGTTCATAAAGTAACACAGACTGTTATTACAGCATTATACCAGTTCATAAAGTAACACACTGTTATTACAGCATTATACCAGTTCATAAAGTAACAGACTGTTATTACAGCATTATACCAGTTCATAAAGTAACACACTGTTATTACAGCATTATACCAGTTCATAAAGTAACAGACTGTTATTACAGCATTATACCAGTTCATAAAGTAACACTGTTATTACAGCATTATACCAGTTCATAAAGTAACAGACTGTTATTACAGCATTATACCAGTTCATAAAGTAACAGACTGTTATTACAGCGTTATACCAGTTCATAAAGTAACAGACTGTTATTACAGCATTATACCAGTTCATAAAGTAACAGACTGTTATTACAGCATTATACCAGTTCATAAAGTAACACTGTTATTACAGCATTATACCAGTTCATAAAGTAACAGACTGTTATTACAGCATCATACCAGTTCATAAAGTAACAGACTGTTATTACAGCGTTATACCAGTTCATAAAGTAACACACAGACGGTTATTACAGCATTATACCAGTTCATAAAGTAACACACTGTTATTACAGCATTATACCAGTTCATAAAGTAACAGACTGTTATTACAGCGTTATACCAGTTCATAAAGTAACAGACTGTTATTACAGCGTTATACCAGTTCATAAAGTAACAGACTGTTATTACAGCGTTATACCAGTTCATAAAGTAACACACAGACTGTTATTACAGCATTATACCAGTTCATAAAGTAGCAGACTGTTACTACAGCATTATACCAGTTCATAAAGTAACAGACTGTTATTACAGCGTTATACCAGTTCATAAAGTAACAGACTGTTATTACAGCATTATACCAGTTCATAAAGTAACAGACTGTTATTACAGCATTATACCAGTTCATAAAGTAACACTGTTATTACAGCATTATACCAGTTCATAAAGTAACACACAGACTGTTATTACAGCATTATACCAGTTCATAAAGTAACACACAGACTGTTATTACAGCATTATACCAGTTCATAAGGTAACAGACTGTTATTACAGCATTATACCAGTTCATAAAGTAACAGACTGTTATTACAGCATTATACCAGTTCATAAAGTAACAAACTGTTACTACAGCATTATACCAGTTCATAAAGTAACACACACACTGTTATTACAGCGTTATACCAGTTCATAAAGTAACAGACTGTTATTACAGCATTATACCAGTTCATAAAGTAACAGACTGTTATTACAGCATTATACCAGTTCATAAAGTAACAGACTGTTATTACAGCATTATACCAGTTCATAAAGTAACAGACTGTTATTACAGCATTATACCAGTTCATAAAGTAACAGACTGTTATTACAGCATTATACCAGTTCATAAAGTAACAGACTGTTATTACAGCATTATACCAGTTCATAAAGTAACAGACTGTTATTACAGCATTATACCAGTTCATAAAGTAACAGACTGTTACTACAGCATTATACCAGTTCATAAAGTAACAGACTGTTATTACAGCATTATACCAGTTCATAAAGTAACACACTGTTATTACAGCATTATACCAGTTCATAAAGTAACACTGTTATTACAGCGTTATACCAGTTCATAAAGTAACACTGTTATTACAGCATTATACCAGTTCATAAAGTAACACTGTTATTACAGCGTTATACCAGTTCATAAAGTAACACTGTTATTACAGCATTATACCAGTTCATAAAGTAACACACTGTTATTACAGCATTATACCAGTTCATAAAGTAACACACTGTTATTACAGCATTATACCAGTTCATAAAGTAACAGACTGGTATTACAGCATTATACCAGTTCATAAAGTAACAGACTGTTATTACAGCATTATACCAGTTCATAAAGTAACACTGTTACTACAGCATCATACCAGTTCATAAAGTAACACACAGACTGTTATTACTGCATTATACCAGTTCATAAAGTAACAGACTGTTATTACAGCATTATACCAGTTCATAAAGTAACACTGTTATTACAGCATTATACCAGTTCATAAAGTAACAGACTGTTATTACAGCATTATACCAGTTCATAAAGTAACACACTGTTATTACAGCATCATACCAGTTCATAAAGTAACAGACTGTTATTACAGCATCATACCAGTTCATAAAGTAACAGACTGTTATTACAGCGTTATACCAGTTCATAAAGTAACACACAGACTGTTATTACAGCATTATACCAGTTCATAAAGTAACACACTGTTATTACAGCATTATACCAGTTCATAAAGTAACAGACTGTTATTACAGCGTTATACCAGTTCATAAAGTAACAGACTGTTATTACAGCGTTATACCAGTTCATAAAGTAACAGACTGTTATTACAGCGTTATACCAGTTCATAAAGTAACACACAGACTGTTATTACAGCATTATACCAGTTCATAAAGTAGCAGACTGTTACTACAGCATTATACCAGTTCATAAAGTAACAGACTGTTATTACAGCGTTATACCAGTTCATAAAGTAACAGACTGTTATTACAGCATTATACCAGTTCATAAAGTAACAGACTGTTATTACAGCATTATACCAGTTCATAAAGTAACACTGTTATTACAGCATTATACCAGTTCATAAAGTAACACACAGACTGTTATTACAGCATTATACCAGTTCATAAAGTAACACACAGACTGTTATTACAGCATTATACCAGTTCATAAGGTAACAGACTGTTATTACAGCATTATACCAGTTCATAAAGTAACAGACTGTTATTACAGCATTATACCAGTTCATAAAGTAACAAACTGTTACTACAGCATTATACCAGTTCATAAAGTAACAGACTGTTATTACAGCATTATACCAGTTCATAAAGTAACACTGTTACTACAGCATTATACCAGTTCATAAAGTAACAGACAGACTGTTATTACAGCATTATACCAGTTCATAAAGTAGCAGCCTGTTATTACAGTGTTATACCAGTTCATAAAGTAACAGACTGCTATTACAGCGTTATACCAGTTCATAAAGTAACACACAGACTGTTATTACAGCATTATACCAGTTCATAAAGTAACACACAGACTGTTATTACAGCATTATACCAGTTCATAAAGTAACAGACTGTTATTACAGCGTTATACCAGTTCATAAAGTAACAGACTGTTATTACAGCATTATACCAGTTCATAGTAAAAAATGAAATGTCTTGGAAGTTAGTTCCGTTTTGCTCCAGTAGATGGCATCAGTCAGTTGTGATGCGATCGATGTGAGGGATTTGAAATGGTGTATGACAGAGGTAGTCATACACTGAGTGTACAAAACATTAGGAACATTTCACGGTCAACAGTTTTCCGTGCGTCTCAACAATTGTCCACCACCCAAAGGACATCCAGCCAACTTAGGGGTGGCAGGTAGCCTAATGGTTAGAGCGTTGGACTAGTAACCAAAAGGTTGCTAGATCGAATCCCCGAGCTGACAAGGTGACAATCTGTCGTTCTGTCCCGGAACAAGGCAGTTAACCCACTGTTCCCCGGTAGGCCGTCATTGTAAATAAGAATTTGTTCTTCACTGCCAAGTTAAATGAACAAAATAAAAACTTGACACAACAGTCAAGCATCGCTGTGGAACACATGAGACTCTGTGGAGTCCATGCCTCGTGGAGTCCATGCCTCGTGGAGTCCATGCCTCGTGGAGTCCATGCCTCGTGGAGTCCATGCCTCGTGGAGTCCATGCCTCGTGGAGTCCATGCCTCGTGGAGTCCATGCCTCGTGGAGTCCATGCCTCGTGGAGTCCATGCCTCGTGGAGTCCATGCCTCGTGGAGTCCATGCCTCGTGGAGTCCATGCCTCGTGGAGTCCATGCCTCGTGGAGTCCATGCCTTGACTAACTGAGGCTGTTCCGAGGGACAAAAGGGAGACTCAATATTACAAGGTGTTCCTCATTTTTGGGGAACTCAGTGTATATTCTCAACACATTAAGAATGCTGAAATGAATATCAGAGAATTCTTCAGAGTACTTGATTTATTTAAACAGCTGCAGATTGAGAACATGTACACAACCTATTAATATATATCTATATCAGTAGAATAGACCTAGTTACAACCCATCAATATCTATGTAAGTAGAATAGACCAAATTACAACCCATTAATATATACATCAGTACAGTAGAATAGACCTAGTTACAACCCATTAATATCTATATCAGTACAGTAGAATAGACCTAGTTACAACCCATTAATATCTATATCAGTACAGTAGAATAGACCTAGTTACAACCCATCAATATCTATATCAGTAAAATAGACCTAGTTACAACCCATTAATATCTATATCAGTACAGTAGAATAGACCTAGTTACAACCCATTAATATATATATCAGTATAGTAGAATAGACCTAGTTACCACTCATTAATATCTATATCAGTAGAATAGACCTAGTTACAAACCTTTAATATCTATATCAGTAGAATAGACCTAGTTACAACCCATCAATATATATATCAGTAGAATAGACCTAGTTACAACCCATTAATAGATATACCAGTAGAATAGACCTAGTTACAACCCATTAATATATATACCAGTAGAATAGACCTAGTTACAACCCATTAATATCTATATCAGTAGAATAGACCTAGTTACAACCCATTAATATCTATACCAGTAGAATAGACCTAGTTACAACCCATTAATATATATACCAGTAGAATAGACCTAATTACAACCCATTAATATATATACCAGTAGAATAGACCTAGTTACAACCCATTAATATATATACCAGTAGAATAGACCTAGTTACAACCCATTAATATCTATACCAGTAGAATAGACCTAGTTACAACCCATTAATATATATACCAGTAGAATAGACCTAATTACAACCCATTAATATATATACCAGTAGAATAGACCTAATTACAACCCATTAATATATATACCAGTAGAATAGACCTAATTACAACCCATTAATATATATATACCAGTAGAATAGACCTAATTACAACCCATTAATATATATATACCAGTAGAATAGACCTAATTACAACCCATTAATATATATATACCAGTAGAATAGACCTAGTTACAACCCATTAATATCTATACCAGTAGAATAGACCTAGTTACAACCCATTAATATATATACCAGTAGAATAGACCTAGTTACAACCCATTAATATATATACCAGTAGAATAGACCTAATTACAACCCATATATATCCATTTATACATTAATTGAATCATATGAACCACTCTTTCACAGGATGTTTGAAGTTTTCAACGGCTTTATAAAATATAAAATAGGTTACTGAATAGTTACATGTCAAATATGTTTACAGTTATAGAAAAATAAACAATTAGTATATCCTAAACCTAGTACATTACACTGAACCTAATCCATACCAATCTCAGATAGGGTACAGACATGCATGACAAGGTTTGCGTCACTAATGGCAACCTATTCCCTTTAAAGTGCACCAACAAGGGTTGAGGTGTTAGGGGGTGATGGTGGTTGATGACATCATCGTCGTCTTGGCAGTAGTCGATCTGCTCTCAATTTTGGTCACATGACTCTGGACCCAGGCTTCAGAAGGGTCAACACAAAATGTCTTCCCTTTCTTTGTGGTGAAACTGCAACAGATACACAACACATTGTCTCTCAGAACATCCAGTCTGTAATATGAACGGCTCCATCTTGTCTTGTACAGTGTAGCCTGGATGTAGCCTGGTTCCAGGTGTGTTTGTGCTATCATATCAACTCCTTGTCACTCCTGGTCCTGTTTGGCATGACAAGGAGTTGACGTGAAGTCACAAACAGATCTGGGACCAGGCTAGCCCAGATGTTTACAGTTTACAGTAGACTATGCTTACTTACATCAGTGCTTTGCGAGGGCAGCTACTGGAGGTTGTTCTGAGAGAAACTACATGTTGAAGAGGGATCCTCGCGCTGAATTTCATACAGCATTCAGGTGCCATTTCCAACGCGATGACACCTGTAAACAAACCACAGTTAACATAAAGATCTCCAGGTGTGTCTCCAACAGCGTATTAAATAGTATTGCTACACACACACACACACACACACACACACACACACACACACACACACACACACACACACACACACACACACACACACACACACACACACACACACACACACACACACACACACACACACACACACCTGCAGACGTCGTATGGAGGGAGCAGAGCAGTCCCAGGAGGAGGAGAGCAGTCAAGGTCTTCATGGTTCAGAGATGGTTGAGATGCTGAAGATTGTATTGTCTGAGATATTCTCTGATGTTCTGGTCTCTGATGTTGTGATATCTGATGTTCTGGTCTCTGATGTTCTGGTCTCTGATGCTCTGGTCTCTGATGCTCTGGTCTGGTTCAGTGTCAGAAGTCTAGCTGATGCTCTGGTTCTATGTCTGAGGTCTGATCTGACCTGTCTTTTATACAGAGAGCTGGTCCATCAGACCCATTGCCAATTGACGGGGGAATCTCCCCTCTATTCCTTCATTCACTCTGAATATCTTTCTAAGAACCAACATGCTGCCCTTCAGGTTCCTCTTCCTCAATTCTCTGTAACTCTGTTTCCTCCAGGATGTTCAGCAGCGCTGCTATTTTCTGAAATACTCAGAATACATTTACTGGAGATTTGCATATCAAAGGAAGGATATTAAAGTGGACTATATACTATATGATACAATATTTCATCAAATACAAGAACAATTAAGATTCAATTAAGTTCTCTACATCATAACCAACTAGTTTGTAAGTAATTATTGAAATCAACTATGTGTCTTTCAACTTTTAAATGCAGATTTTAGGATGTGGGCATTTTGATTAAAAACCTGTAGCACACTGTTAACCTTTACATCATAGTGAAGTTAAATCATAGAATCTATTTCTATCAATTCATCTCAGATTTAGTGTGGTGTGGTTTGTGTCTCCCCTCAGTCTGGATGGTTGGTGGTTCGCTCCCTGGTCGAGTCATAACAAAAGCATTCTACAGTTGCTATGTCCAGTTGCTATGTCCATCATTGGACTAATAAATTCATGATATATACACGCATTGATTCTTGAAGAATATAACTTCTAAATGCTCCTTGAGGTTAGTTGAACTGTCATAACCCTTCAGCACCCAGAATATAAGCTTATTTTACTATCATGTAAAACATAGTGAATGTAAACACCCACTGTATATCCTGAGAACATGGGTAAAACTATAATGTTGACAACATGGATGGTCAGTCCTTCCATCTGTAGCTCTGTCTATGAATGTGAGAGTGGTGACATTTATCCAAACCCATCCCTGGCTTTTCACAAAAACAAGGACAGGAAATGTTTTGTTGTACTATGGGCAGTTATGGACCGGACAAGACTACTGTACTCTCCCTACACTCACACCAACTTCACTAGACTCCTGTACTCTCCCTACACTCACACCAACTTCACTAGACTACTGTATCTCTCCCTACACTCACACCAACTTCACTAGACTCCTGTACTCTCCCTACACTCACACCAACTTCACTAGACTACTGTACTCTCCCTACACTCACACCAACTTCACTAGACTCCTGTACTCTCTCTACACTCACACCAACTTCACTAGACTCCTGTAATGTAATCTCCCTACACTCACACCAACTTCACTAGACTCCTGTACTCTCCCTACACTCACACCAACTTCACTAGACTACTGTACTCTCCCTACACTCACACCAACTTCACTAGACTACTGTATCTCTCCCTACACTCACACCAACTTCACTAGACTCCTGTACTCTCCCTACACTCACACCAACTTCACTAGACTACTGTATCTCTCCCTACACTCACACCAATTTCACTAGACTCCTGTACTCTCCCTAC
>NW_027001867.1:100000-191740 GCF_036934945.1 Oncorhynchus masou masou
TCACAATAAACAGGGAGAGTTGACTCAGGTCTGTCTCCTGACTCAGCCACTCCCCCTGATAGCCCCCCCCCCAAAAAAAATTTTGGGGGCTGCTTTTCGGGCTTCCATCCACATCGCCGTGCTGCCTCCTCATATTTGCGCCTCTCCGCTTTAGCCGCTTCTAATTCTTCCTTGGGGAGGCGATAATCACCAGGCTGAGCCCAGGGTCCTTCTCCGTCCAGTTCCTCCTCCCATGTCCAATTCTCCAAATGGTGTAGCCTCTCCCACTGAAGCTGCTTCTGTTGTTTCTCGTGTAGCTCCTGTTTACTCTTCGCCTGCTGCGCTTTAGGGTGGCTACACTCTTCTGGTTTAGCCCAGGGTCCTTTTCCGTTCAGTTCCTCCTCCCATGTCCAATTCTCCAAATGGTGTAGCCTCTCCCACTGAAGCTGCTTCTGTTGTTTCTCGTGTAGCTCCTGTTTGCGCTGCTCCTGCCTGTAGACACGCTGCTCCTGTTTACTCTTCGCCTGCTGCGCTTTAGGGCGGCTACACTCTTCTGGTTTAGCCCAGGGTCCTCTTCCGTCCAGGATTTCCTCCCATGTCCAGAAATCCTTAAAACGAGGCTCCTCTTTGCGCGGCTCTTCTTTGCGCGGCACCTGCCTGTTGACACGCTGCTCGGTCCGTGTTTGGTGGGTGATTCTGTAACGGCGTTCTTTTGTTGTTGAAGGAGAGTCGGACCGAAATGCAGCGTGTAAGTTACTCATGTTTATTATGTGAAGACAAAACGAACGAACTATACACGAATAACTATAAATACAAAAAACAACAAACAGAACGAAACCTAATACAGCCTGACTGGTGCAACCTACACAGAGACAGGAACAATCACCCACGAAATACAAGGCGAAAAACAGGCTACCTAAATACGGTTCCCAATCAGCGACAACGAGAAGCACCTGACTCTGATTGAGAACCGCCTCAGGCAGCCAACCTAATTAACACACACACACACCCCTAATCAACTACCAACCCAAACACTACAAACCCCAATACGGAAATACAATACATAATAACCCCATGTCACACCCTGGTCTGACTAACTAATAAACTAAAACACACAATACTAAGACCAAGGCGTGACAGGGGATGAATACCTTTGCAAGACACTGTACTTCTCCATAGTCAGTTGAACTTGTTTCTGTGTCCAGTATGAAGGAAGTTAGAGGAAGTTTCACGAGCCAATGCTGACTAGCGTTAGCACAATGACTGGAAGTCTATGGGTATTTGCTAGCATGCCTGCAGTAGATAAAGGACATCATTGCAAAAATACAGAAGTATCCCTTTAAGCATTTTTTCATCTGACTGTAACAGAGAACTTTATTGCAGAAATCTCTCACCATCCCTTTAAACTTTGACCTGTACTGATGAAGAGTGAATCTCTCACCATCCCTTTAAACTTTGACCTGTACTGATGAAGAGTGAATCTCTCACCATCCCTTTAAACTTTGACCTGTACTGATGAAGAGTGAATCTCTCGCCATCCCTTTAAACCTTGACCCGTACTGATGAAGAGTGAATCTCTCACCATCCCTTTAAACCTTGACCTGTACTGATGAAGAGTGAATCTCTCACCATCCCTTTAAACCTTGACCTGTACTGATGAAGAGTGAATCTCTCACCATCCCTTTAAACCTTGACCTGTACTGATGAAGAGTGAATCTCTCACCATCCCTTTAAACTTTGACCTGTACTGATGAAGAGTGAATCTCTCACCATCCCTTTAAACTTTGACCTGTACTGATGAAGAGTGAATCTCTCACAATCCCTTTAAACTTTGACCTGTACTGATGAAGAGTGAATCTCTCACCATCCCTTTAAACTTTGACCTGTACTGATGAAGAGTAAATCTCTCACCATCCCTTTAAACTTTGACCTGTACTGATGAAGAGTGAATCTCTCACCATCCCTTTAAACTTTGACCTGTACTGATGAAGAGTGAATCTCTCACCATCCCTTTAAACTTTGACCTGTACTGATGAAGAGTGAATCTCTCACCATCCCTTTAAACCTTGACCTGTACTGATGAAGAGTGAATCTCTCACCATCCCTTTAAACCTTGACCTGTACTGATGAAGAGTGAATCTCTCACCATCCCTTTAAACCTTGACCTGTACTGATGAAGAGTGAATCTCTCACCATCCCTTTAAACCTTGACCTGTACTGATGAAGAGTGAATCTCTCACCATCCCTTTAAACTTTGACCTGTACTGATGAAGAGTGAATCTCTCACCATCCCTTTAAACTTTGACCTGTACTGATGAAGAGTGAATCTCTCACAATCCCTTTAAACTTTGACCTGTACTGATGAAGAGTGAATCTCTCACCATCCCTTTAAACTTTGACCTGTACTGATGAAGAGTAAATCTCTCACCATCCCTTTAAACTTTGACCTGTACTGATGAAGAGTGAATCTCTCACCATCCCTTTAAACTTTGACCTGTACTGATGAAGAGTGGATCTCTCACCATCCCTTTAAACTTTGACCTGTACTGATGAAGAGTGAATCTCTCACCATCCCTTTAAACTTTGACCTGTACTGATGAAGAGTGAATCTCTCACCATCCCTTTAACCTTTGACCTGTACTGATGAAGAGTGAATCTCTCACCATCCCTTTAAACTTTGACCTGTACTGATGAAGAGTGGATCTCTCACCATCCCTTTAACCTTTGACCTGTACTGATGAAGAGTAAATCTCTCACCATCCCTTTAAACTTTGACCTGTACTGATGAAGAGTGAATCTCTCACCATCCCTTTAAACTTTGACCTGTACTGATGAAGAGTGGATCTCTCACCATCCCTTTAAACTTTGACCTGTACTGATGAAGAGTGAATCTCTCACCATCCCTTTAAACTTTGACCTGTACTGATGAAGAGTGAATCTCTCACCATCCCTTTAACCTTTGACCTGTACTGATGAAGAGTGAATCTCTCACCATCCCTTTAAACTTTGACCTGTACTGATGAAGAGTGGATCTCTCACCATCCCTTTAACCTTTGACCTGTACTGATGAAGAGTGAATCTCTCACCATCCCTTTAAACTTTGACCTGTATTGATGAAGAGTGAATCTCTCACCATCCCTTTAACCTTTGACCTGTACTGATGAAGAGTGAATCTCTCACCATCCCTTTAAACTTTGACCTGTATTGATGAAGAGTGAATCTCTCACCATCCCTTTAAACTTTGACCTGTACTGATGAAGAGTGAATCTCTCACCATCCCTTTAACCTTTGACCTGTACTGATGAAGAGTGAATTGGAATGAGGTGGTCTCCTGACTACCATGTTCTGTGTCCCTCAGATCCGGTGCTGAATGAACAGACCATCTCCAACACAGACACCAAGGCAATAAGTGGATCCAATGCAACATGATGGACAGAGAGGAGGTAACGTACAGACACACAGAGTTCTCCCCAAAGAATGTTCGAGCGGCGCCACCTGGTGGACTGGCGGCGCCATTATGTAAAATAAAATACTTCAATATTTATTTATTTGTCGTGAAGAAGGCACCACAACGCCTCCACATGTCGACTCCAATGCTTCCCACAGTTGTGTCAAGTTGGCTGGATGTCCTTTAGGTGGTGGACCATTAATGATACACACTGGAAACTGTTGAGCATGGAAAATCCAGCAGTGGCAGCTCTTGACGCACTCTAACCGGTGCGCTTGGCACCCTCTATCATACCCCATTTAGAGGCACTAAAATCGAATGTTAAAATGAATATCAGAGAATTCTTCAGAAGCCGTCATTTATTAATTAATAAAACGACAGACCGGTTGAAAGTATTGTAGAAAAATACAATATCTGTGTTAGTAGAATAGACCTAGTAACAACCCATTAATATCTTTATCAGTATAAAATATCTAGTTACAAACCATTAATATCTATATCAGTATAAAATATCTAGTTACAAAAAATGAATATCTGTAAATTCATTAATTGAATAACATGAACAACTCCTTCACAGGATATATCAAATGTGTTTACAGTTATTGAAAAATAAACAATTAGTTTATCCTAGACTTAGTACATAACATTGAACCTCCTCTATAATCTCAGATATGGTTTAACCCAGTACATTACATTGAACCTAATCCATACCAATCTCAGATAGGGTATTAACCTAGTACATTACATTGAACCTAATCCATACCAATCTCAGATGGGGTATTAACCCAGTACATTACATTGAACCTAATCCATACCAATCTCAGATAGGATATTAACCCAGTACATTACATTGAACCTCCTCTATAATCTCAGATAGGATATTAACCTAGTACATTACATTGAACCTAATCCATACCAATCTCAGATGGGGTATTAACCCAGTACATTACATTGAACCTAATCCATACCAATCTCAGATAGGGTATTAACCCAGTACATTACATTGAACCTAATCCATACCAATCTCAGATAGGATATTAACCTAGTACATTACATTGAAACTCCTCTATAATCTCAGATAGGATATTGACCTAGTACATTACATTGAACCCAATATATACCAATCTCAGATAGGGTATTAACCTAGTACATTACATTGAACCTAATCTATACCAATCTCAGATAGGGTATTAACCCAGTACATTACATTGAACCTAATCCATACCAATCTCAGATGGGGTATTAACCCAGTACATTACATTGAACCTAATCCATACCAATCTCAGATAGGATATTAACCCAGTACATTACATTGAACCTCCTCTATAATCTCAGATAGGATATTAACCTAGTACATTACATTGAACCTCCTCTATAATCTCAGATAGGATATTAACCTAGTACATCACATTGAACCTAATCTATACCAATCTCAGATAGGGTATTAACCCAGTACATTACATTGAACCTAATCCATACCAATCTCAGATAGGATATTAACCTAGTACATTACATTGAAACTCCTCTATAATCTCAGATAGGATATTGACCTAGTACATTACATTGAACCCAATATATACCAATCTCAGATAGGGTATTAAGATAGTACATTACATTGAACCTAATCTATACCAATCTCAGATAGGGTATTAACCCAGTACATTATATTGAACCTAATCCATACCAATCTCAGATAGGATATTAACCTAGTACATTACATTGAACCTCCTCTATAATCTCAGATAGGATATTAACCTAGTACATTACATTGAACCTAATCCATACCAATCTCAGATAGGATATTAACCCAGTACATTACATTGAACCTCCTCTATAATCTCAGTTAGGATATTAACCTAGTACATTACATTGAACCTAATCCATACCAATCTCAGATAGGGTATTAACCTAGTACATTACATTGAACCTCCTCTATAATCTCAGATAGGGTATAGACATGCATGACAAGGTCTGCGTCACTAATGGCAACCTATTCCCTTATTAGTGCACCAACAAGGGGTTGGGGTGTTAGGGGGTGATGGTGGTTGATGACATCATTGGGTTCTGCTCTCAATCTTGGTCACATGACTCTGGACCCAGGCTTCAGAAGGGTCAACACAAAATGTCTTCCCTTTCTTTGTGGTGAAACTGCAACAGATACACAACACATTGTCTCTCAGAACATCCAGTCTGTCATATGAACGGCTCCATCTTGTCTTGTACAGTGTAGCCTGGATGTAGCCTGGTTCCAGGTGTGTTTGTGCTATCATACCAACTCCTTGTCACTCCTGGTCCTGTTTGGCATGACAAGGAGTTGACGTGAAGTCACAAACAGATCTGGGACCAGGCTAGCCCAGATGTTTCCAGTTTACAGTAGACTATGCTTACTTACAGCAGTGCTCTGCGAGGGCAGCTACTGGAGGTTGCTCTGAGAGATACCACTTGTTGAAGAGGGATCCTCGCGCTGAATGTCATACAGCATTCAGGTGCCATTTCCAACTTAATGACACCTGCAAACAAATGATCATAAACTACAGTTAACATAAAGAGCTCCAGCGTATTACACAATATGGGTAGTCATCCACTCCCCAACACACACACACACGCACGCGCACGCACACGCACACGCACACACACACACACGCACACACACACACACACACACACACACACACACACACACACACACACACACACACACACACACACCTGCAGAAGTCGTATGCAGGGAGCAGAGCAGTCCCAGGAGGAGTAGAGCAGTCAGGGTCTTCATGGTTCAGAGATGGTTGAGATGCTGAAGATTGTATTGTCTGAGATATTCTCTGATGTTCTGGTCTCTGATGTTGTGGTCTCTGATGTTCTGGTCTTCTATGTCTGAGTTCTGTTCTCTCATTATATATAAACAGATATCACATAACAACTCGACCATGAAAAGCCCTTCCCTCAATTTCTGTTCCTCTTCTCTGGTCAAAAGTAGGACTCACTTCTTCATTGCTGACATTAACAACTTGTGTAGAATTGCTTGCTCAGCATTCATATGTACATTATGCATTGGTTCTGACATTCTTGAAAGGTATCAAAATAGTTTGTTGGTAAATGTTCAGAGTTACAGACCTGTTAGGTGGTTGGTTAAGGTTCACAGAGTTACAGACATGTTAGGTGGTTGGTTAAGGTTCATAGTTACAGACATGTTAGGTGGTTGGTTAATGTTCATAGTTACAGACATGTTAGGTAGTAGGTTAAGGTTCACAGAGTTACAGACATGTTAGGTGGTTGGTTAAGGTTCATAGTTACAGACATGTTAGGTGGTTGGTTAATGTTCATAGTTACAGACATGTTAGGTGGTTGGTTAAGGTTCACAGAGTTACAGACATGTTAGGTGGTTGGTTAAGGTTCATAGTTACAGACATGTTAGGTGGTTGGTTAATGTTCACAGAGTTACAGACATGTTAGGTTGTTGGTTAATGTTCATAGTTACAGACATGTTAGGTGGTTGGTTAATGTTCAGAGTTACAGACCTGTTAGGTTGTTGGTTAAGGTTCATAGTTACAGACATGTTAGGTGGTTGGTTAATGTTCATAGTTACAGACATGTTAGGTGGTTGGTTAAGGTTCAGAGTTATTTTTTTAATCTTACCTTTATTTAACTAGGCAAGTCAGTTAAGAACAAATTCTTATTTTCAATGACGGCCTAGGAAGATTGGGTTAACTGCCTGTTCAGGGGCAGAATGACAGATTTGTACCTTGTCAGCTCGGGGATATGAACTTGCAACCTTCCGGTTACTAGTCCAACGCTCTAACCACTAGGCTACCTTTGCTGCCCCTGCCCCCTGTTAGGTTGTTGGTTACAGTTCACAGAGTTATAGACCTTTTAGGCTGTGGGCTAAATATCACAACTTTTGGTCCGTTCGGTGTCAGAGGAAGGCCCATTATGTAAAATAACATTCTTCAATATTCATGAGTAGATTGCAGGAAATGTCAGTTACAGGTGTTTTCAACAGCTGCTCAGCTGCACCACCTTGTTAAATAATCCTGGGCAGAACCCTGACCTGTACACTCTCACACCTGTCCACACACACATACCTGCACAGAAACACCCAGATTGGAACAAGCCCAGACTTCCATTCTTTTGATCGTGTCTCTATTCCTTCTTTGCCGTCCAGGAAAACCTTTGTTACCTCAACTTGTGACCCTTTCGTGGCAGAAACGATCTGCCTCCAAGTCTACAGCCATACTGGAGCAAGAAGTCAACTTGCAACACACACAACACTCTTGGATTAAACCTAAATCTTTCACAACGTGGGTTCTAGCGTTGCTTGGCCCCAGTCACACACAGCGTATCGGATCCAAGCTATGAGGTGTGATATTGCCTCCTAGAACTGCCCCCTGAAATCCCTGCCCGCTCCCCACCCAGCTCCACTCCCCTGTTTTCAAATAAGCTGATGTCAGATGTGATACAGAGACTGACTCCAGGTCAGTTTGGCACTGGTGTTGTGCTGTGAGATGTGTGTTGGTCAGTATGGAGCTGCACTGGCCTGGGGTCAGAGTTATAATAGCACTGAGTGGCATGGAGGCTCTTTTCTGCTGTGGATAGAACAAATACTATATTAAAGAGAATAAACCATTTGTAACGATAGATTTCCTCTTCGTCTGAAGAGGAGTAAGGATCGGACCAAGATGCAGCGTGGTAAGTGTTCATGACGATTTATTAAAAAACTGAACACTGAAATACAAAACAGTAAACGATGTGATGAAAATGAAAACCGAACCAATACCATGTGGCGACAAAAACTCACACGGAAACAAACATCCACAAACCAACAGTGAAACCCAGGTTACCTATGTATGATTCTCAATCAGAGACAACTAACGACACCCGCTTCTGATTGAGAACCATACTAGGCTGAACACAAAAACAAACATAGAAAAACAAACATAGACTGCCCACCCAACTCACGCCCAGACCATACTAAATAAAGACAAAACAAACAGACTGCCCACCCAACTCACGCCCAGACCATACTAAATAAAGACAAAACAAACAGACTGCCCACCCCAACTCACGCCCATACAATACTAAATAAAGACAAAACAAACAGACTGCCCACCCCAACTCACGCCCAGACCATACTAAATAAGGACAAAACAAACAGACTGCCCACCCAACTCACGCCCTGACCGGACTAAATAAAGACAACTCACACCCTGACCATACTAAATAAAGACAAAACAAACAGACTGCCCACCCAACTCACGCCCAGACCATACTAAATAAAGACAAAACAAACAGACTGCCCACCCCAACTCACGCCCAGACCATACTAAATAAGGACAAAACAAACAGACTGCCCACCCAACTCACGCCCTGACCGGACTAAATAAAGACAACTCACACCCTGACCATACTAAATAAAGACAAAACAAACAGACTGCCCACCCAACTCACGCCCTGACCATACTAAATGAAGACAACTCACGCCCTGACCATACTAAATAAAGACAAAACAAACAGACTGCCCACCCAACTCACGCCCTGACCATACTAAATGAAGACAACTCACGCCCTGACCATACTAAATAAAGACAACTCACACCCTGACCATACTAAATAAAGACAACTCACGCCCTGACCATACTAAATAAAGACAAAACAAACAGACTGCCCACCCAACTCACGCCCTGACCATACTAAATGAAGACAACTCACGCCCTGACCATACTAAATAAAGACAACTCACGCCCTGACCATACTAAATAAAGACAAAACAAACAGACTGCCCACCCAACTCACGCCCTGACCATACTAAATGAAGACAACTCACGCCCTGACCATACTAAATAAAGACAACTCACACCCTGACCATACTAAATAAAGACAACTCACGCCCTGACCATACTAAATAAAGACAACTCACGCCCTGACCATACTAAATAAAGACAACTCACGCCCTGACCATACTAAATAAAGACAACTCACGCCCAGACCATACTAAATAAAGACAAAACAAACAGACTGCCCACCCAACTCACGCCCTGACCATACTAAATAAAGACAAAACAAACAGACTGCCCACCCAACTTATGCCCAGACCATACTAAATAAAGACAACTCACGCCCTGACCATACTAAATAAAGACAAGTTCTCATTTGCAACTGCGACCTGGCCAAGATAAAGCATAGCAGTGTGAACAGACAACACAGAGTTACACATTTAGTAAACAATTAACAAGTCAATAACACAGTAGATAAAAAAGGGTCTATATACACTGTATGCAAAAGGCATGAGGAGGTAGGCGAATAATTACAATTTTGCAGATTAACACTGGAGTGATAAATGATCAGATGGTCATGTACAGGTAGAGATATTGATGTGCAAAAGAGCAGAAAAGTAAATAAATAAAAACAGTATGGAGATGAGGTAGGTAAAATTGGGTGGGCTATTTACCGATAAGACTATGTACAGCTGCAGCGATCGGTTAGCTGCTCAGATATCAGATGTTTGAAGTTGGTGAGGGAGATAAAAGTCTCCAACTTCAGCGATTTCTGCAATTCGTTCCAGTCACAGGCAGCAGAAAACTGGAACGAAAGGCGGCCAAATGAGGTGTTGGCTTTAGGGATGATCAGTGAGATACACCTGCTGGAGCGTGTGCTACGGGTGGGTGTTGCCATCATGACCAGTGAACTGAGATAAGGCGGAGCTTTACCTAGCATGGACTTGTAGATGACCTGGAACCAGTGGGTCTGGCGACGAATATGTAGCGAGGGCCAGCCGACTAGAGCATACAAGTCGCAGTGGTGGGTGGTATAAGGTGCTTTAGTGACAAAATGGATGGCACTGTGATAAACTGCATCCAGTTTGCTGAGTAGAGTGTTGGAAGCTATTTTGTAGATGACGTCGCCGAAGTCGAGGATCGGTAGGATAGTCAGTTTTACTAGGGGAAGTTTGGCGGCATGAGTGAAGGAGGCTTTGTTGCGGAATAGAAAGCCGATTCTGGATTTGATTTTCGATTGGAGATGTTTGATATGAGTCTGGAAGGAGAGTTTACAGTCTAACCAGACACCTAGGTATTTATAGATGTCCACATATTCAAGGTCGGAACCATCCAGGGTGGTGATACTAGTCAGGCGTGCAGGTGCAGGCAGCGAACGGTTGAAAATCATACATTTGGTTTTACTAGCGTTTAAGAGCAGTTGGAGGCCACGGAAGGAGTGTTGTATGGCATTGAAGCTTGTTTGGAGGTTAGATAGCACAGTGTCCAAGGACGGGCCGGAAGTATATAGAATGGTGTCGTCTGCGTAGAGGTGGATCAGGGAATCGCCTGCAGCAAGAGCAACATCATTGATATATACAGAGAAAAGAGTCGGCCCGAGAATTAAACCCTGTGGCACCCCCATAGAGACTGCCAGACGACCGGACAGCATGCCCTCCGATTTGACACACTGCACTCTGTCTGCAAAGTAGTTGGTGAACCAGGCAAGGCAGTCATCAGAAAAACCAAGGCTACTGAGTCTGCCGATAAGAATATGGTGATTGACAGAGTCGAAAGCCTTGGCAAGGTCGATGAAAACGGCTGCACAGTACTGTCTTTTATCGATGGCCGTTATGATATCGTTTAGTACCTTGAGCATGGCTGAGGTGCACCCGTGACCGGCTCGGAAACCAGATTGCACAGCGGAGAAGGTACGGTGGGATTCGAGATGGTCAGTGACCTGTTTGTTGACTTGGCTTTCGAAGACCTTAGATAGGCAGGGCAGGATGGATATAGGTCTGAAACAGTTTGGGTCCAGGGTGTCTCCCCCTTTGAAGAGGGGGATGACTGCGGCAGCTTTCCAATCCTTGGGGATCTCAGACGATATGAAAGAGTGGTTGAACAGGCTGGTAATAGGGGTTGCGACAATGGCGGCGGATAGTTTCAGAAATAGAGGGTCCAGATTGTCAAGCCCAGCTGATTTGTACGGGTCCAGGTTTTGCAGCTCTTTCAACATTGTACTTCCTTCAGAACAGCCTCGACGTGGCATGAACACTAGGTGTCCATAGCTTCCCACAGGGATACTGGTCCATGTTGACTCCTATGCTTCCCACAGGGATACTGGTCCATGTTGACTCCTATGCTTCCCACAGGGATACTGGTCCATGTTGACTCCTATGCTTCCCACAGGGATACTGGTCCATGTTGACTCCTATGCTTCCCACAGGGATACTGGTCCATGTTGACTCTTATGCTTCCCACAGGGATACTGGTCCATGTTGACTCCTATGCTTCCCACAGGGATACATTTACATTTAAGTCATTTAGCAGACGCTCTTATCCAGAGCGACTTACAAATTGGTGAATTCACCTTCTGACATCCAGTGGAACAGCCACTTTACAATAGTGCATCTAAGTCATTAAGGGGGGGGGTGAGAAGGATTACTTATCCTATCCTAGGTATTCCTTGAAGAGGTGGGGTTTCAGGTGTCTCCGGAAGGTGGTGATTGACTCCGCTGTCCTGGCGTCGTGAGGGAGTTTGTTCCACCATTGGGGGCCAGAGCAGCGAACAGTTTTGACTGGGCTGAGCGGGAACTGTACTTCCTCAATGGTAGGGAGGCGAGCAGGCCAGAGGTGGATGAACGCAGTGCCCTTGCTTGGGTGTAGGGCCTGATCAGAGCCTGGAGGTACTGCGGTGCCGTTCCCCTCACAGCTCCGTAGGCAAGCACCATGGTCTTGTAGCGGATGCGAGCTTCAACTGGAAGCCAGTGGAGAGAGCGGAGGAGCGGGGTGACGTGAGAGAACTTGGGAAGGTTGAACACCAGACGGGCTGCGGCGTTCTGGATGAGTTGTAGGGGTTTAATGGCACAGTCAGGGAGCCCAGCCAACAGCGAGTTGCAGTAATCCAGACGGGAGATGACAAGTGCCTGGATTAGGACCTGCGCCGCTTCCTGTGTGAGGCAGGGTCGTACTCTGCGGATGTTGTAGAGCATGAACCTACAGGAACGGGCCACCGCCATGATGTTGGTTGAGAACGACAGGGTGTTGTCCAGGATCACGCCAAGGTTCTTAGCGCTCTGGGAGGAGGACACAATGGAGTTGTCAACCGTGATGGCGAGATCATGGAACGGGCAGTCCTTCCCCGGGAGGAAGAGCAGCTCCGTCTTGCCGAGGTTCAGCTTGAGGTGGTGATCCGTCATCCACACTGATATGTCTGCCAGACATGCAGAGATGCGATTCGCCACCTGGTCATCAGAAGGGGGAAAGGAGAAGATTAATTGTGTGTCGTCTGCATAGCAATGATAGGAGAGACCATGTGAGGTTATGACAGAGCCAAGTGACTTGGTGTATAGCGAGAATAGGAGAGGGCCTAGAACAGAGCCCTGGGGGACACCAGTGGTGAGAGCGCGTGGCGAGGAGACAGATTCTCGCCACGCCACCTGGTAGGAGCGACCTGTCAGGTAGGACGCAATCCAAGCGTGGGCCGCGCGGAGATGCCCAACTCGGAGAGGGTGGAGAGGAGGATCTGATGGTTCACAGTATCGAAGGCAGCCGATAGGTCTAGAAGGATGAGAGCAGAGGAGAGAGAGTTAGCTTTAGCAGTGCGGAGCGCCTCCGTGATGCAGAGAAGAGCAGTCTCAGTTGAATGACTAGTCTTGAAACCTGACTGATTTGGATCAAGAAGGTCATTCTGAGAGAGATAGAGGGAGAGCTGGCCAAGGACGGCACGTTCAAGAGTTTTGGAGAGAAAAGAAAGAAGGGATACTGGTCTGTAGTTGTTGACATCGGAGGGATACTGGTCCATGTTGACTCCTATGCTTCCCACAGGGATACTGGTCCATGTTGACTCCTATGCTTCCCACAGGGATACTGGTCCATGTTGACTCCTATGCTTCCCACAGGGATACTGGTCCATGTTGACTCCTATGCTTCCCACAGGGATACTGGTCCATGTTGACTCCTATGCTTCCCACAGGGATACTGGTCCATGTTGACTCCTATGCTTCCCACAGGGATACTGGTCCATGTTGACTCTTATGTTTCCCACAGGGATACTGGTCCATGTTGACTCCTATGCTTCCCACAGGGATACTGGTCCATGTTGACTCCTATGCTTCCCACAGGGATACTGGTCCATGTTGACTCTTATGCTTCCCACAGGGATACTGGTCCATGTTGACTCCTATGCTTCCCACAGGGATACTGGTCCATGTTGACTCCTATGCTTCCCACAGGGATACTGGTCCATGTTGACTCCTATGCTTCCCACAGGGATACTGGTCCATGTTGACTCTTATGCTTCCCACAGGGATACTGGTCCATGTTGACTCCTATGCTTCCCACAGTTGTGTGATTTGGATGGTGGACCTTTGTTGATACACACGGGAAACTGTTGAGCATGAAAATCCCAGCAGTGTTGGAGATTATTGTGGAGCGGATTGAGGAAAACATTGTGTTGAAAGCGTTCCACATGTTGACTCCAATTTTTCCCACAGTTGTGTGAAGTTGGCTGGATGTTCGTTGGACCATTCATGATATAACACAGGAAACCTTTGAGCAAGGAAGATCCAACAGAGTGGCAGTCCTCGACAAAGTCAGACCGGTGCGCTTGACACCTACAACTGTACCCCGTTTAAAGGCACTTAAACCTGACACTACAATGAATATCATAGAATTCTTCAGAAGTCTTCATTTATTAAAATAACAACAGATGCACAACAGTTGACAGTATAGTTGAAAAATACAATATCTACATCAACCCATAAATATCTATATCAGTAGAATAGACCTAGTTACAACCCATCAATATCTACTTCAGTAGAATAGACCTAGTTACAACCCAGTAATATATATATCAGTAGAATAGACCTAGTTACAACCCAGTAATATATATATATCAGTATAGTAGAATAGACCTAGTTACAACACATTAATATATATATCAGTAGAATAGACCTAATTACAACCCATTAATATATATATAGTCAGTAGAATAGACCTAGTTACAACCCATTCATATGTATATCAGTAGAATAGACCTAGTTACAACCCATTAATATCTATATCAGTAGAATAGACCTAGTTACAACCCATTAATATGTATATCAGTAGAATAGACCTAGTTACAACCCATTAATATCTATATCAGTATAGTAGAATAGACCTAGTTACAACCCATTAATATCTATATCAGTAGAATAGACCTAGTTACAACCCATTTATATCTATATCAGTAGAATAGACCTAGTTACAACCCATTAATATCTATATCAGTAGAATAGACCTAGTTACAACCCATTAATATCTATATCAGTAGAATAGACCTAGTTACAACCCATTAATATATACATCAGTATAGTAGAATAGACCTAGATACAACCCATTAATATCTACATCAGTAGAATAGACCTAGTTACAACCCATTAAAATCTACATCAGTAGAATAGACCTAGTTATAACCCATTAATATCTACATCAGTAGAATAGACCTAGTTACAACCCATCGATATCTATATCAGTAGAATAGACCTAGTTACAACCCAGTAATATATATATCAGTATTGTAGAATAGACCTAGTTACAACCCATTAATATATATATATATATCAGTAGAATAGACCGAGTTAAAACCCAGTAATATCTATATCAGTATAGTAGATTAGACCTAGATACAACCCATTAATATATATATATATATCAGTAGAATAGACCTAGTTACAACCCATTAATATCTATATCAGTATAGTAGATTAGACCGAGTTACAACCCATTAATATCTATATCAGTATAGTAGATTAGACCTAGATACAACCCATTAATATATATATATATATATCAGTAGAATAGACCGAGTTAAAACCCATCAATATCTATATCAGTATAGTAGATTAGACCTAGATACAACCCATTAATATATATATATATATATCAGTAGAATAGACCTAGTTACAACCCATTAATATCTATATCAGTATAGTAGATTAGACCTAGATACAACCCATTAATATATATATATATATATATATCAGTAGAATAGACCGAGTTAAAACCCATCAATATCTATATCAGTATAGCAGAATAGACCGAGTTACAACCCATTAATATATATATATATCAGTAGAATAGACCGAGTTAAAACCCATCGATATCTATATCAGTAGAATAGACCTAGTTACAACCCAGTAATATATATATCAGTATTGTAGAATAGACCTAGTTACAACCCATTAATATATATATATATATCAGTAGAATAGACCGAGTTAAAACCCAGTAATATCTATATCAGTATAGTAGATTAGACCTAGATACAACCCATTAATATATATATATATATCAGTAGAATAGACCTAGTTACAACCCATTAATATCTATATCAGTAGAATAGACCTAGTTACAACCCAGTAATATATATATCAGTATAGTAGATTAGACCTAGATACAACCCATTAATATATATATATATATATATCAGTAGAATAGACCGAGTTAAAACCCATTAATATATACAGTATATCAGTAGAATAGACCGAGTTAAAACCCATCGATATCTATATCAGTAGAATAGACCTAGTTACAACCCAGTAATATATATATCAGTATAGTAGATTAGACCGAGTTACAACCCATTAATATCTATATCAGTATAGTAGATTAGACCTAGATACAACCCATTAATATATATATATATATATCAGTAGAATAGACCGAGTTAAAACCCATCAATATCTATATCAGTATAGTAGATTAGACCTAGATACAACCCATTAATATATATATATATATATCAGTAGAATAGACCTAGTTACAACCCATTAATATCTATATCAGTATAGTAGATTAGACCTAGATACAACCCATTAATATATATATATATATATATATCAGTAGAATAGACCGAGTTAAAACCCATCAATATCTATATCAGTATAGCAGAATAGACCGAGTTACAACCCATTAATATATATATATATCAGTAGAATAGACCGAGTTAAAACCCATCGATATCTATATCAGTAGAATAGACCTAGTTACAACCCAGTAATATATATATCAGTATTGTAGAATAGACCTAGTTACAACCCATTAATATATATATATATATCAGTAGAATAGACCGAGTTAAAACCCAGTAATATCTATATCAGTATAGTAGATTAGACCTAGATACAACCCATTAATATATATATATATATCAGTAGAATAGACCTAGTTACAACCCATTAATATCTATATCAGTAGAATAGACCTAGTTACAACCCAGTAATATATATATCAGTATAGTAGATTAGACCTAGATACAACCCATTAATATATATATATATATATATATCAGTAGAATAGACCTAGTTACAACCCATTAATATCTATATCAGTATAGTAGATTAGACCGAGTTACAACCCATTAATATCTATATCAGTATAGTAGATTAGACCTAGTTACAACCCATTAATATATATATATATATATATCAGTAGAATAGACAGAGTTAAAACCCATCAATATCTATATCAGTATAGCAGAATAGACCGAGTTACAACCCATTAATATATATATATATATATCAGTAGAATAGACCGAGTTACAACACATTAATACATTAATTGAATAATATGAACCAATCTTTCACAGGATGTTTGAAATCTTCAAAGGCTTTATAAAATATTAAATAGGTTACATGTCAAATATGTTTACAGTTTTAGAAAAATAAACAATTAGTATATCCGAAACCTAGTACATTACACTGAACCTATTCTATACCAATCTCAGATAGGATATTAACCTAGTACATCACATTGAACCTATTCTATACCAATCTCAGATAGGATATTAACCTAGTACATTACATTGAACCTAATCTATACCAATCTCAGATAGGATATTAACCCAGTACATTACATTGAACCTATTCTATACCAATCTCAGATAGGATATTAACCTAGTACATTACATTGAACCTATTCTATACCAATCTCAGATAGGATATTAACCTAGTACATCACATTGAACCTAATCTATACCAATCTCAGATAGGATATTAACCTAGTACATTACATTGAACCTAATCTATACCAATCTCAGATAGGATAATAACCCAGTACATTACATTGAACCTAATCCATACCAATCTCAGATAGGATAATAACCTAGTACATTACATTGAACCTAATCCATACCAATCTCAGATAGGATATAGACATGCATGACAAGGTCTGCGTCACTAATGGCAACCTATTCCCTTATTAGTGCACCAACAAGGGGGTGGGGTGTGAGGGGGTGATGGTGGTTGATGACATCATTGGGTTCTGCTCTCAATCTTGGTCACATGACTCTGGACCCAGGCTTCAGAAGGGTCAACACAAAATGTCTTCCCTTTCTTTGTGGTGAAACTGCAACAGATACACAACACATTGTCTCTCAGAACATCCAGTCTGTCATATGAACGGCTCCATCTTGTCTTGTACAGTGTAGCCTGGATGTAGCCTGGTTCCAGGTGTGTTTGTGCTATCATACCAACTCCTTGTCACTCCTGGTCCTGTTTGGCATGACAAGGAGTTGACGTGAAGTCACAAACAGATCTGGGACCAGGCTAGCCCAGATGTTTACAGTTTACAGTAGACTATGCTTACTTACAGCAGTGCTTTGCGAGGGCAGCTACTGGAGGTTGCTCTGAGAGATACCACTTGTTGAAGAGGGATCCTCGCGCTGAATGTCATACAGCATTCAGGTGCCATTTCCAACGCGATGACACCTGCAAACAAATGATCATAAACTACAGTTAACATAAAGAGCTCCAGGTGTGTCTCCAACAGCGTATTAAACAGTATTGCTACACACACACGCACACGCACACCACACACACACACACACACACACACACACACACACACACACACACACACACACACACACACACACACACACACACACACACACACACACCTGCAGACGTCGTATGGAGGGAGCAGAGCAGTCCCAGGAGGAGTAGAGCAGTCAGGGTCTTCATGGTTCAGAGATGGTTGAGATGCTGAAGATTGTATTGTCTGAGATGTTTTCTGATGTTCTGGTCTCTGATGTGCTGGTCTCTGATGTTGTGGTCTCTGATGTTCTGGTCTCTGATGTTCTGGTTTCTGATGTTCTGGTCTCTGATGCTCTGGTCTGGTTCAGTGTCAGAAGTCTAGCTGATGCTCTGGTTCTATGTCTGAGGTCTGATCTGACCTGTCTTTTATACAGAGAGCTGGTCCATCAGACCCATTGCCAATTGACGGGGGAATCTCCCCTCTATTCCTTCATTCACTCTGAATATCTTTCTAAGAACCAACATGGTGCCCTTCAGGTTCCTCTTCCTCAATTCTCTGTAACTCTGTTTCCTCCAGGATGTTCAGCAGCGCTGCTATTTTCTGAAATACTCAGAATATATTTACTGGAGAATTGCATATCAAAGGAAGGATATTAAAGTGGACGATATACTATATGATACATTACATCAAATACAACAACTGTTCAGATTAAATTAAATTCTCTACATCATAGCCAACTCGTTTATAAGTTACACTTAAATTCAACTCTGTATCTTTCAACTTTTAAATGCAGATATTAGGATGTGTCCATATTGATGAGAAGAATACCTGTATTGCTGTACTCTCTCGGTAATCTTTCTGAGATCCTCAGATTTCTTCTCCTCATCTTTAATACCTCACTGTTGCAGCAAAACTCCTTCAGACATATTACTGCTTATTAAATCCATACACAGACTGTGGCTATTATTTACAATTTATTCAGATATATAAAAAGTCATTTTTATTTAGAAGAATTATAAATAATGAAGGCTGCAATATTGGTCCCTGTAGGCTGCCCACATTCGGCAAACAAGCAATTTGCTCATCGGCTCCACGATGGTCCCCAAGGCAGGTGGCCCCAAGGCAGGTGGCCCCAAGGCAGGTGAGGAGAAGAACTGTGTGCAAACCATGCCCCAAAATATTCTAATGAGCCCCCGCCTCAACACTATGAAGAAGCTGGCACTGGGTGTGGACTAACCCGTTGGGTTGGTGTGGATTAGCCTGTTGGGTTGGTGTGGACTAACCCGTTGGGTTGGTGTGGATTAGCCTGTTGTGTTGGTGTGGATTAGCCTGTTGGGTTGGTGTGGATTAGCCTGTTGGGTTGGTGTGGACTAGCCTGTTGGGTTGGTGTGGATTAGCCTGTTGGGTTGGTGTGGATTAGCCTGTTGGGTTGGTGTGGATTAACCTGTTGGGTTGGTGTGGATTAGCCTGTTGGGTTGGTGTGGACTAGCCTGTTGAGTTGGTGTGGATTAGCCTGTTGGGTTGGTGTGGATTAGCCTGTTGGGTTGGTGTGGATTAGCCTGTTGGGTTGGTGTGGATTAGCCTGTTGGGTTGGTGTGGATTAGCCTGTTGGGTTGGTGTGGATTAGCCTTTTGGGTTGGTGTGGATTAGCCTGTTGGGTTGGTGTGGATTAGCCTGTTGGGTTGGTGTGGATTAGCCTGTTGGGTTGGTGTGGATTAGCCTGTTGGGTTGGTGTGGACTTGCCTGTTGGGTTGGTGTGGATTAGCCTGTTGGGTTGGTGTGGATTAGCCTGTTGGGTTGGTGTGGATTAGCCTGTTGGGTTGGTGTGGATTAGCCTTTTGGGTTGGTGTGGATTATCCTGTTGGGTTGGTGTGGATTAGCCTGTTGGGTTGGTGTGGATTAGCCTGTTGGGTTGGTGTGAACTAGCCTGTTGGGTTGGTGTGGACTAGCCTGTTGGGTTGGTGTGGACTAGCCTGTTGGGTTGGTGTGGATTAGCCTGTTGGGTTGGTGTGGATTAGCCTGTTGGGTTGGTGTGGATTAGCCTGTTGGGTTGGTGTGGATTAGCCTGTTGGGTTGGTGTGGGCTTTATGTGGGCTTGGTGTGGATTAGCCCGTTGGGCTGAAGTGGGCTTGGTGTGGATTAGCCTGTTGGGTTGAAGTGGGCTTGGTGTGGATTAGCCCGTTGGGTTGGTGTGGGCTTGGTGTGGATTAGCCTGTTGGGTTGGTGTGGGCTTTATGTGGGCTTGGTGTGGATTAGCCTGTTGGGTTGGTGTGGGCTTGGTGTGGATTAGCCTGTTGGGTTGGTGTGGGCTTTATGTGGGCTTGGTGTGGATTAGCCTGTTGGGTTGGTGTGGGGCTTGGTGTGGATTAGCCCGTTGGGCTGAAGTGCGCTTTATGTGGGCTTGGTGTGGATTAGCCTGTTGGGTTGGTGTGGGCTTTATGTGGGATTGGTGTGGATTAGCCCATTGGGCTGATGTGGGCTTGGTGTGGATTAGCCTGTTGGGTTGAAGTGGGCTTGGTGTGGATTAGCCCGTTGGGTTGGTGTGGGCTTGGTGTGGATTAGCCTGTTGGGTTGAAGTGGGCTTGGTGTGGATTAGCCTGTTGGGTTGGTGTGGGCTTGGTGTGGATTAGCCTGTTGGGTTGGTGTGGACTAACCCGTTGGGCTGATGTGGGCTTTATGTGGGCTTGTTGTGGACTAGCCTGTTGGGTTGGTGTGGGCTTGGTGTGGATTAGCCTGTTGGGTTGGTGTGGGCTTGGTGTGGACTAGCCCGTTGGGTTGAAGTGGGCTTGGTGTGGATTAGCCCGTTGGGTTGGTGTGGGCTTGGTGTGGATTAGCCTGTTGGGTTGGTGTGGGCTTGGTGTGGATTAGCCCATTGGGTTGGTGTGGGGCTTGGTGTGGATTAGCCCGTTGGGTTGGTGTGGGGCTTGGTGTGGATTAGCCCGTTGGGTTGGTGTGGGGCTTGGTGTGGATTAGCCCGTTGGGTTGGTGTGGGCTTGGTGTGGACTAGCCCGTTGGGTTGGTGTGGGCTTGGTGTGGATTAGCCCGTTGGGTTGGTGTGGGCTTGGTGTGGATTAGCCCGTTGGGTTGGTGTGGGCTTGGTGTGGATTAGCCCGTTGGGTTGGTGTGGGCTTGGTGTGGATTAGCCCGTTGGGTTGGTGTGGGCTTGGTGTGGATTAGCCCGTGGGTTGGTGTGGGCTTGGTGTGGATTAGCCCGTTGGGTTGGTGTGGACTAACCCGTTGGGCTGGTGTGGACTAACCCGTTGGGCTGGTGTGGATTAACCCGTTGGGTTGGTGTGGATTAACCCGTTGGGCTGGTGTGGGGTTGATGTGAGCTTGGTGTGGACGAGCCCGTGCCCACATGGGGCAAATGGGGTCATGTTTGCTGGGTGGTAACTTTAGTTTGTTTCAATTAATTTATTCATAAATTCATTAATTTATTTATTCATTCATTCACTTCTCTGAGCAGACATTTAAAAGTGATTCTGTTTTTTAATGAAAATGTTTGTTATTTGCGTGCCAGTTCAGTTACTGTCAGTCCCTCCCTGTTTCCACCAGTAACTCTGTTCAGTACTGTGAACTCTGGCTTCAAGTTATTACAAACATTTTGAGAATGACAATGAGAGAAGAGCGCTGCAATGTTTGTTCTTAGAAAAGTTGCAGTCATTTGCATCATACAAAGTTCTGGTGACAGAACGGGGAAGTGAGAGTTAATTAAAAAGAGACGTCTCTCTTTACTTGAATCTTTCTGGTCTGAACTGAAACAGGATACTTGGTTCAGTGCGTGTCAGCTAAATATGTATCTTCAATTGAAACTTATTTATGTCACACCCTGATCTGTTTCACCTGTCCTTGTGATTGTCTCCATCCCCCTCCAGGTGTCACCCATCTTCCCCATTATCCCCTGGGTATTTATACCTGTGTTCTCTGTTTGTCTGTTGCCAGTTGGTCTTGTTTGTCAAGCCAACCAGCGGTTTTGTGTCAGCTCAGCTCTTCCCCAGTCTCTCTTCCTCCTGGTTTTTAACCCCTGCCTGTCCTGACGCTGTACCCTCCTGTCAGACCACTCTGCCTGCCCCTGAGCCTGCCTGCCGTCCTGTACCTTTGCCCCTTTTGCTGCTATAGACGTTGTTACTGCGACACGGTCTGCATCTGGGTCTTACCTTGATCCCTTATAACTTAATGATATAGAAAGAGAGCCATCAGTCAGTATGATTGTAGAGCCAGATGGGTCAGTCAGTATGATTGTATAACAGATGGGTCAGTCAGTATGATTGTATAACAGATGGGTCAGTCAGTATGATTGTATAACAGATGGGTCAGTCAGTATGATTGTATAACAGATGGGTCAGTCAGTATGATTGTATAACAGATGGGTCAGTCAGTATGATTGTATAACAGATGGGTCAGTCAGTATGATTGTATAACAGATGGGTCAGTCAGTATGATTGTATAACAGATGGGTCAGTCAGTATGATTGTATAACAGATGGGTCAGTCAGTATGATTGTAGAGACCTATGGGTCAGTCAGTATGATTGTAGAGACAGATGGGTCAGTCAGTATGATTGTATAACAGATGGGTCAGTCAGTATGATTGTAGAGACAGATGGGTCAGTCAGTATGATTGTAGAGACAGATGGGTCAGTCAGTATGATTGTATAACAGATGGGTCAGTCAGTATGATTGTAGAGACAGATGGGTCAGTCAGTATGATTGTATAACAGATGGGTCAGTCAGTATGATTGTATAACAGATGGGTCAGTCAGTATGATTGTATAACAGATGGGTCAGTCAGTATGATTGTATAACAGATGGGTCAGTCAGTATGATTGTATAACAGATGGGTCAGTCAGTATGATTGTATAACAGATGGGTCAGTCTGTATGATTGTATAACAGATGGGTCAGTCAGTATGATTGTATAACAGATGGGTCAGTCAGTATGATAGTATAACAGATGGGTCAGTCAGTATGATAGTATAACAGATGGGTCAGTCAGTATGATAGTATAACAGATGGGTCAGTCAGTATGATTGTATAACAGATGGGTCAGTCAGTATGATAGTATAACAGATGGGTCAGTCAGTATGATTGTAGAGACAGATGGGTCAGTCAGTATGATTGTAGAGACAGATGGGTCAGTCAGTATGATTGTATAACAGATGGGTCAGTCAGTATGATTGAATAACAGGCCTACAGGAAGTCTTCTGTCATTTTGAATACAGAACATAATGGAATTATGGAGAAAAAAGATCTAGAATTTATTGAAAATCAATTATACAGTTCAATTCTGTTTCTGCTGAGTGTGAAGTTGGTGTGAGTGTGGGGAGAGTACTGTAATCTAGTGAAGTTGGTGTGAGTGTGGGGAGAGATACAGAGTCTACAGTAGTCTAGTGAAGTTGGTGTGAGTGTGGGGAGAGATACAGAGTCTACAGTAGTCTAGTGAAGTTGGTGTGAGTGTGGGGAGAGATACAGAGTCTACAGTAGTCTAGTGAAGTTGGTGTGAGTGTGGGGAGAGATACAGAGTCTACAGTAGTCTAGTGAATTTGTTGTGAATGTAGGGAGAGATACAGTAGTCTAGTGAAGTTGGTGTGAGTGTGGGGAGAGTACAGAGAATAACGTAGTCTTGTCCGGTCCAAAACTACCCGTAGTGTTTGTTAACTTGTCTCTATAGCATGAGCACACAATTGGCCCAGCGTTGTCCGGGTTCGGCCGGTGTAGTCCGTCATTGTAGATACAAATATCCCTTTTACTGACCTGCCCAGTTAAATAAAGGTTCAATTTACTTTGTTTACAAGAATTTGAGTCAAATAAGCTTATATTCTGGGTTCTGATGGGCTATCATAGTTCAACTAAGCTCAAGAAGCATTTACAGTTGAAGTCAGAAGTTTATTTACACTTAGGTTGGAGTCATTAAAACTCGTTTTTCAACCACTCCACAAATTTCTTGTGAACAAACTATAGTTTTGGCAAGTCGGTTAGGACATCTACTTTGTGCATGACACACATAATGTTTCCAACAATTGTTTACAGACAGATTATTTCACTTATAATTTGCTGTATCACAATTCCAGTGGGTCAGAGTTTTACATACACTATGTTGACTGTGCCTTTAAAAAGTTTAGAGAATTCCAGAATATTATGTCATGGCTTTAGAAGCTTCTGATAGGCTAATTGACATCATTTGAGTCAATTGGAGGTGTACCTGTGGATGTGTTTCAAGGCCTACCTTCAAACTCAGTGCCTCTTTGCTTGACATCATGGGAAAATCAAAAGAAAACAGCCAAGACCTCAGAAAAAACATTGTAGACCACAAGTCTGGTTCATCCTTGGGAGCAATTTCCAAACGCCTGAAGGTACCACGTTCATCTGTATAAACACTAGTATGCAAGTATAAACACCATGGGACCACACAGCCGTCATACCGCTCAGGAAGGAGACACCTTCTGTCTCCTAGAGATGAACATACTTTGGTGCGAATAGTGCAAAATCAATCCCAGAACAACAGCAAAGGACCTTGTGAAGATGCTGGAGGAAACAGGTACAAAAGTATCTATATATAGAGTAAAACAAGTCCTATATCAACATAATCTGAAAGGCCACTCAGCAAGGAAGAAGCCACTGTTCCAAAACCGCTCCAGAACCGCCATAAAAAAGCCAGACTACACTTTGCAACTGCACATGGGGACAAAGATCATACTTTTTGGAGAAATGTCCTCTGGTCTGATGAAACTGTTTGGCCATAATGACCATCGTTATGTTTGGAGGAAAAAGGGGGAGGCTTGCAAGCCGAAGAACACCATCCCAACCGTGAAGCACGGGGGAGGCAGCATCATGTTGTGGGGGTTCTTTGCTGCAGAAGGGACTGGTGCTGTTCACAAAATAGATGGCAACATGAGGTAGGGAAATTATGTGGATATACTGAAGCAACATCTCAAGGCATCAGTCAGGAAGTTTAATCTTGGTCGCAAATGGGTCTTCCAAATGTACAATGACCCCAAGCATACTTCCAAAGTTGTGGCACAAAGGCTTAAGGACAACAAAGTCAAGGTATTGGAGTGGCCATCACAAAGCTGACCTCAATCTTATAGAAAATTTGTTTACAGAACTGAAAGAGCGTGTGCGAGCAAGGAGCCCTACCAACCTGACTTAGTTACACCAGCTCTGTCTGGAGGAATGGGCCAAAATTAACCCAACTTATTGTGGGAAGCTTGTGGAAGGCTACCCGAATCGTTTGACCCAAGTTAAACAATTTAAAGGCAATGCTACCAAATACTAATTGAGTGTATGTAAACTTCTGACCCACTGGGAATGTTATGAAAGAAATAAAAGCTGAAATAAATCATTCTCTCTACTATAATTCTGCAATTTCACATTCTTAAAATAAATCAAAGTAACTGATCTAAAACAGGGAATTTTACTTGGATTAAAGCTAAATTTATTGAGCTACGGGGTACGTTAACTTCCTACATCAAGTTATCAATGTTTATAACTATTATAACTATTTCATTCATCCAAAAATGGAATTCACAGATTGCTTGGCACTCAGCATTAAAGGGGCAAAGAGGCTTTGGGACCCATTTTTAGGGCTTTTGTTATGACTCGACCTGGGAACAAACCACCAACCTTCCTTCCACCAACCTTCCTGGGAACGAACCACCAACCTTCCTTCCACCAACCTTCCTGGGAACGAACCACCAACCTTCCTTCCACCAACCTTCCTGGGAACGAACCACCAACCTTCCTTCCACCAACCTTCCTGGGAACGAACCACCAACCTTCCTTCCACCAACCTTCCTGGGAACGAACCACCAACCTTCCTTCCACCAACCTTCCTGGGAACGAACCACCAACCTTCCTTCCACCAACCTTCCTGGGAACGAACCACCAACCTTCCTGGGAACGAACCACCAACCTTCCTTTCACCAACCTTCCTGGGAACGAACCACCAACCTTCCTGGGAACGAACCACCAACCTTCCTGGGAACGAACCACCAACCTTCCTGGGAACGAACCACCAACCTTCCTTCCACCAACCTTCCTGGGAACGAACCACCAACCTTCCTTTCACCAACCTTCCTGGGAACGAACCACTCTCCTTGCAAACGGAGGGAAGACACAGACCACACCACACAAATCTGAGATTAATTAAGATTCTATGATGTAAAGGTTAACAGTGTGCTACAGGTTTTTAATCAAAATGCACACATCCTAAAATCTGCATTTAAATGTTGAAAGACACATAGTTGATTTCAAGAATTACTTACAAACTAGTTGGTTATGATGTAGAGAACTTTAATTTAATCTTAATTGTTCTTGTATTTGATGAAATATTGTATCATATAGTATATAGTCCACTTTAATATCCTTCCTTTGATATGCAATTCTCCAGTAAATGTATTCTGAGTATTTCAGAAAATAGCAGCGCTGCTGAACATCCTGGAGGAAACAGAGTTACAGAGAATTGAGGAAGAGGAACCTGAAGGGCACCATGTTGGTTCTTAGAAAGATATTCAGAGTGAATGAAGGAATAGAGGGGAGATTCCCCCGTCAATTGGCAATGGGTCTGATGGACCAGCTCTCTGTATAAAAGACAGGTCAGATCAGACCTCAGACATAGAACCAGAGCATCAGCTAGACTTCTGACACTGAACCAGACTAGAGCATCAGAGACCAGAGCACCAGAGACCAGAGCATCAGAGACCAGAACATCAGAGACCAGAACATCAGAGACCAGAACATCAGAGACCAGAACATCAGAGACCAGCTAGACTTCTGACACAGAACCAGACAAGAGGTTCAGCTAGACCTCTGACATAAAACCAGACGAGAGCATCAGAGACAAGTGCATCAGAGACCAGAGCATCAGAGACCAGAACATCAGAGACCAGAGCATCAGAGACCAGAACATCAGAAAACATCTCAGACAATACAATCTTCTGCATCTCAACCATCTCTGAACCATGAAGACCCTGACTGCTCTACTCCTCCTGGGACTGCTCTGCTCCCTCCCTACGACTTCTGCACAGCGTACGTGTGTGTTTGTGTACAGTGTGTCTACAGTCTGTGTGTACAGTATGCATATGAGTGTATAGGAAGAAGCACCACTTGAGATGCCTGTGTTGACCAGTGAGTGTGATCGTTCTTTGTTTCCAGCTGTCATGGGGATTTCAGCAATGACTGCCAGAGAATGCTGTGTGAATTTCCACCTGAGAAGGATCCCTCTTGGTGCAGTGGTTTCAGTTTCTCGAACCTCTAGTAGCTGCCCTCGCCAAGCACTGGTGTAAGTTAACCACCACACACACACACACACACACACACACACACACACACACACACAGAGAGATATAGATTTCTACGGGACATGTTCTATATCCTTGGTGGGCGGGTCCAAATGGTTACAACCTCTGTTGCTAGGGCTGCATGGTTACAACCTCTGTGTTGCTAGGGCTGTATGGTTACAACCTCTGTGTTGCTAGGGCTGCATGGTTACAACCTCTGTGTTGCTAGGGCTGCATGGTTACAACCTCATAAAGGTTCTATATTAATATATATAAATGAATGGTAAAACATTTGAAATATTCTGGATATAATGTTGTAATTGTTTGACAGTCCTCATAATGACATAGTGATTCTGAATGTAATGGTCTGATACCTGTCTTCATACTCAGCCAGTAGGACTGTAGGTACATGCACAATACACACAGAGTCATGTTGGAACATCCATACAGTAGTCTTCCACATGTGAGTTTGGTGTGTGCTTTCTTTAGTTACCCCTAAATATATGTATGTTGTTTATTGGTTGCAGGTTTACAACAAAGAAAGGGAATCAATTTTGTCTCGACCCATCTCAGGCCTGGGTCCAGAGTCATGTGACCAAGATTGAGAGCAGATCGTTGTCTCTGCCAGGACAACGATGATGTCATCAACCACCGCCACCACAAACACACTGCCATAACTGTCAAAAAAATATATATTATATTTTTGTTGTACATACAGTAATATTATTTAATTCTTATTTATTTACAATACTGTGAAGTTACTGTGTATTTTGAAATTGTTTTGTCAACAAATAATTATTTTTTTCAGCAATAAAGCGAAATAATTTCAACATTTTAATAACGAAGTGAATTTTATTCTTATTGTGGTATTCATACTTTGATTACAAAAGCTTCACATTATGTGAAGGCGAGTTCTTCACAACTACTTGAGCCGTGCTGCCAGTTACATGGACAGACTAGCGACCAGCAGATTCAGCATGTTGGTTGTTTCTTCTTTCAGGAAACAGTTCTTGTGTTAGAACTCATGGAACTACAGACAACTCTGTTTCCAAGACAACAGAGGTCAACGGTCAGCAACACAGAAACAGAATAAACTGTTCAACTCAACTCCTACAAAACTCTTAGATATATGTTTAACTGTCACATACTCCAGATTGCTGAAATGTGCTGTCTTTCACTTTCCCTTCCTAATATCCAAGTTGTGAACTTTAAATCACAACCTAACAGGTCTGTAACTCTGAACATTAACCAACAACCTAACAGGTCTGTAACTATGAACATTAACCAACAACCTAACAGGTCTGTAAATATGTGAACATTAACCAACAACCTAACAGGTCTGTAACTCTAAACATTAACCAACAACCTAACAGGTCTGTAACTCTAAACATTAACCAACAACCTAACAGGTCTGTAACTCTAAACATTAACCAACAACCTAACAGGTCTGTAACTCTAAACATTAACCAACAACCTAACAGGTCTGTAACTCTGAACATTAACCAACAACCTAACAGGTCTGTAACTCTAAACATTAACCAACAACCTAACAGGTCTGTAACTCTAAACATTAACCAACAACCTAACAGGTCTGTAACTCTGAACATTAACCAACAACCTAACAGGTCTGTAACTCTGAACATTAACCAACAACCTAAAAGGTCTGTAACTCTAAACATTAACCAACAACCTAACAGGTCTGTAACTATGTGAACATTAACCAACAACCTAACAGGTCTGTAACTCTAAACATTAACCAACAACCTGACAGGTCTGTAACTCTGAACATTAACCAACAACCTAACAGGTCTGTAACTCTAAACATTAACCAACAACCTAACAGGTCTGTAACTCTGAACATTAACCAACAACCTAACAGGTCTGTAACTCTAAACATTAACAAAAAACCTAACAGGTCTGTAACTCTAAACATTAACCAACAACCTAACAGGTCTGTAACTCTGAACATTAACCAACAACCTAACAGGTCTGTAACTCTGAACATTAACCAACAACCTAACAGGTCTGTAACTCTGAACATTAACCAACAACCTAACAGGTCTGTAACTCTAAACATTAACCAACAACCTGACAGGTCTGTAACTCTGAACATTAACCAACAACCTAACAGGTCTGTAACTGAACATTAACCAACAGGTCTGTAACTCTGAACATTAACCAACAACCTAACAGGTCTGTAACTCTAAACATTAACCAACAGGTCTGTAACTCTAAACATTAACCAACAGGTCTGTAACTCTAAACATTAACCAACAACCTAACAGGTCTGTAACTCTGAACATTAACCAACAGGTCTGTAACTCTGAACATTAACCAACAACCTAACAGGTCTGTAACTATGTGAACATTAACCAACAACCTAACAGGTCTGTAACTATGAACATTAACCAACAACCTAACAGGTCTGTAACTCTGAACATTAACCAACAGGTCTGTAACTCTGAACATTAACCAACAACCTAACAGGTCTGTAACTATGTGAACATTAACCAACAACCTAACAGGTCTGTAACTCTAAACATTAACCAACAACCTAACAGGTCTGTAACTCTAAACATTAACCAACAACCTAACAGGTCTGTAACTCTAAACATTAACCAACAACCTAACAGGTCTGTAACTATGTGAACATTAACCAACAACCTAACAGGTCTGTAACTCTAAACATTAACCAACAACCTAACAGGTCTGTAACTCTAAACATTAACCAACAACCTAACAGGTCTGTAACTCTAAACATTAACCAACAACCTAACAGGTCTGTAACTCTAAACATTAACCAACAACCTAACAGGTCTGTAACTCTGAACATTAACCAACAGGTCTGTAACTATGAACATTAACCAACAACCTAACAGGTCTGTAACTCTGAACATTAACCAACAACCTGACAGGTCTGTAACTCTGAACATTAACCAACAACCTAACAGGTCTGTAACTCTGAACATTAACCAACAACCTAACAGGTCTGTAACTCTAAACATTAACCAACAACCTAACAGGTCTGTAACTCTAAACATTAACCAACAACCTAACAGGTCTGTAACTCTGAACATTAACCAACAGGTCTGTAACTCTGAACATTAACCAACAACCTAACAGGTCTGTAACTATGTGAACATTAACCAACAACCTAACAGGTCTGTAACTATGAACATTAACCAACAACCTAACAGGTCTGTAACTCTGAACATTAACCAACAGGTCTGTAACTCTGAACATTAACCAACAACCTAACAGGTCTGTAACTATGTGAACATTAACCAACAACCTAACAGGTCTGTAACTCTAAACATTAACCAACAACCTAACAGGTCTGTAACTCTAAACATTAACCAACAACCTAACAGGTCTGTAACTCTGAACATTAACCAACAACCTAACAGGTCTGTAACTCTGAACATTAACCAACAACCTAACAGGTCTGTAACTCTGAACATTAACCAACAACCTGACAGGTCTGTAACTCTGAACATTAACCAACAACCTAACAGGTCTGTAACTCTGAACATTAACCAACAACCTAACAGGTCTGTAACTCTGAACATTAACCAACAACCTAAAAGGTCTGTAACTCTAAACATTAACCAACAACCTAACAGGTCTGTAACTCTGAACATTAACCAACAACCTAACAGGTCTGTAACTATGTGAACATTAACCAACAACCTAACAGGTCTGTAACTCTGAACATTAACCAACAACCTAACAGGTCTGTAACTCTGAACATTAACCAACAACCTAACAGGTCTGTAACTCTAAACATTAACCAACAACCTAACAGGTCTGTAACTCTGAACATTAACCAACAACCTAACAGGTCTGTAACTCTGAACATTAACCAACAGGTCTGTAACTATGAACATTAACCAACAACCTAACAGGTCTGTAACTCTGAACATTAACCAACAGGTCTGTAACTCTAAACATTAACCAACAACCTAACAGGTCTGTAACTCTAAACATTAACCAACAACCTAACAGGTCTGTAACTCTGAACATTAACCAACAACCTAACAGGTCTGTAACTCTGAACATTAACCAACAACCTAACAGGTCTGTAACTATGTGAACATTAACCAACAACCTAACAGGTCTGTAACTCTGAACATTAACCAACAACCTAACAGGTCTGTAACTCTGAACATTAACCAACAACCTAACAGGTCTGTAACTCTGAACATTAACAAAAAACCTAACAGGTCTGTAACTCTGAACATTAACCAACAACCTAACAGGTCTGTAACTCTGAACATTAACCAACAACCTAAAAGGTCTGTAACTCTAAACATTAACCAACAACCTAACAGGTCTGTAACTATGTGAACATTAACCAACAACCTAACAGGTCTGTAACTCTAAACATTAACCAACAACCTGACAGGTCTGTAACTCTGAACATTAACCAACAACCTGACAGGTCTGTAACTCTGAACATTAACCAACAACCTAACAGGTCTGTAACTCTAAACATTAACCAACAACCTAACAGGTCTGTAACTCTGAACATTAACCAACAACCTAACAGGTCTGTAACTCTAAACATTAACCAACAACCTAACAGGTCTGTAACTCTGAACATTAACCAACAACCTGACAGGTCTGTAACTCTGAACATTAACCAACAACCTAACAGGTCTGTAACTCTGAACATTAACCAACAGGTCTGTAACTATGAACATTAACAAAAAACCTAACAGGTCTGTAACTCTAAACATTAACCAACAACCTAACAGGTCTGGAACTCTAAACATTAACCAACAACCTAACAGGTCTGTAACTATGTGAACATTAACCAACAACCTAACAGGTCTGTAACTCTGAACATTAACCAACAACCTAACAGGTCTGTAACTCTGAACATTAACCAACAACCTAACAGGTCTGTAACTCTGAACATTAACCAACAACCTAACAGGTCTGTAACTCTGAACATTAACCAACAACCTAACAGGTCTGTAACTCTAAACATTAACCAACAACCTAACAGGTCTGTAACTCTGAACATTAACCAACAACCTAACAGGTCTGTAACTCTGAACATTAACCAACAGGTCTGTAACTATGAACATTAACCAACAACCTAACAGGTCTGTAACTCTGAACATTAACCAACAGGTCTGTAACTCTAAACATTAACCAACAACCTAACAGGTCTGTAACTCTAAACATTAACCAACAACCTAACAGGTCTGTAACTCTGAACATTAACCAACAGGTCTGTAACTCTGAACATTAACCAACAACCTAACAGGTCTGTAACTATGTGAACATTAACCAACAACCTAACAGGTCTGTAACTATGAACATTAACCAACAACCTAACAGGTCTGTAACTCTGAACATTAACCAACAGGTCTGTAACTCTGAACATTAACCAACAACCTAACAGGTCTGTAACTATGTGAACATTAACCAACAACCTAACAGGTCTGTAACTCTAAACATTAACCAACAACCTAACAGGTCTGTAACTCTAAACATTAACCAACAACCTAACAGGTCTGTAACTCTGAACATTAACCAACAGGTCTGTAACTATGAACATTAACCAACAACCTAACAGGTCTGTAACTCTGAACATTAACCAACAGGTCTGTAACTCTAAACATTAACCAACAACCTAACAGGTCTGTAACTCTGAACATTAACCAACAACCTAACAGGTCTGTAACTCTGAACATTAACCAACAACCTGACAGGTCTGTAACTCTGAACATTAACCAACAACCTAACAGGTCTGTAACTCTGAACATTAACCAACAACCTAACAGGTCTGTAACTCTGAACATTAACCAACAACCTAACAGGTCTGTAACTCTAAACATTAACCAACAACCTAACAGGTCTGTAACTCTGAACATTAACCAACAGGTCTGTAACTCTGAACATTAACCAACAACCTAACAGGTCTGTAACTATGTGAACATTAACCAACAACCTAACAGGTCTGTAACTATGAACATTAACCAACAACCTAACAGGTCTGTAACTCTGAACATTAACCAACAGGTCTGTAACTCTGAACATTAACCAACAACCTAACAGGTCTGTAACTATGTGAACATTAACCAACAACCTAACAGGTCTGTAACTCTAAACATTAACCAACAACCTAACAGGTCTGTAACTCTAAACATTAACCAACAACCTAACAGGTCTGTAACTCTGAACATTAACCAACAACCTAACAGGTCTGTAACTCTAAACATTAACCAACAACCTAACAGGTCTGTAACTCTAAACATTAACCAACAACCTAACAGGTCTGTAACTCTGAACATTAACCAACAACCTGACAGGTCTGTAACTCTGAACATTAACCAACAACCTAACAGGTCTGTAACTCTGAACATTAACCAACAACCTAACAGGTCTGTAACTCTGAACATTAACCAACAGGTCTGTAACTCTGAACATTAACAAAAAACCTAACAGGTCTGTAACTCTAAACATTAACCAACAACCTAACAGGTCTGTAACTATGTGAACATTAACCAACAACCTAACAGGTCTGTAACTCTGAACATTAACCAACAACCTAACAGGTCTGTAACTCTGAACATTAACCAACAACCTAACAGGTCTGTAACTCTAAACATTAACCAACAACCTAACAGGTCTGTAACTCTGAACATTAACCAACAACCTAACAGGTCTGTAACTCTAAACATTAACCAACAACCTAACAGGTCTGTAACTCTAAACATTAACCAACAACCTAACAGGTCTGTAACTCTAAACATTAACCAACAACCTAACAGGTCTGTAACTCTGAACATTAACCAACAACCTAACAGGTCTGTAACTCTGAACATTAACCAACAGGTCTGTAACTATGAACATTAACCAACAACCTAACAGGTCTGTAACTCTGAACATTAACCAACAGGTCTGTAACTCTAAACATTAACCAACAACCTAACAGGTCTGTAACTCTGAACATTAACAAAAAACCTAACAGGTCTGTAACTCTAAACATTAACCAACAACCTAACAGGTCTGTAACTCTAAACATTAACCAACAACCTAACAGGTCTGTAACTCTGAACATTAACCAACAACCTAACAGGTCTGTAACTCTGAACATTAACCAACAACCTAACAGGTCTGTAACTCTGAACATTAACCAACAACCTAACAGGTCTGTAACTCTAAACATTAACCAACAACCTAACAGGTCTGTAACTCTGAACATTAACCAACAACCTAACAGGTCTGTAACTATGTGAACATTAACCAACAACCTAACAGGTCTGTAACTCTAAACATTAACCAACAACCTAACAGGTCTGTAACTCTGAACATTAACCAACAGGTCTGTAACTCTAAACATTAACCAACAACCTAACAGGTCTGTAACTCTGAACATTAACAAAAAACCTAACAGGTCTGTAACTCTAAACATTAACCAACAACCTAACAGGTCTGTAACTCTGAACATTAACCAACAACCTAACAGGTCTGTAACTCTGAACATTAACCAACAACCTAACAGGTCTGTAACTCTAAACATTAACCAACAACCTAACAGGTCTGTAACTCTAAACATTAACCAACAACCTAACAGGTCTGTAACTCTGAACATTAACCAACAACCTAACAGGTCTGTAACTCTGAACATTAACCAACAACCTAACAGGTCTGTAACTCTGAACATTAACCAACAGGTCTGTAACTATGAACATTAACCAACAACCTAACAGGTCTGTAACTCTGAACATTAACCAACAGGTCTGTAACTCTAAACATTAACCAACAACCTAACAGGTCTGTAACTCTAAACATTAACCAACAACCTAACAGGTCTGTAACTATGTGAACATTAACCAACAACCTAACAGGTCTGTAACTATGAACATTAACCAACAACCTAACAGGTCTGTAACTCTGAACATTAACCAACAGGTCTGTAACTCTGAACATTAACCAACAACCTAACAGGTCTGTAACTATGTGAACATTAACCAACAACCTAACAGGTCTGTAACTCTAAACATTAACCAACAACCTAACAGGTCTGTAACTCTAAACATTAACCAACAACCTAACAGGTCTGTAACTCTAAACATTAACCAACAACCTAACAGGTCTGTAACTCTGAACATTAACCAACAACCTGACAGGTCTGTAACTCTGAACATTAACCAACAACCTAACAGGTCTGTAACTCTGAACATTAACCAACAACCTAACAGGTCTGTAACTCTGAACATTAACCAACAACCTAACAGGTCTGTAACTCTGAACATTAACCAACAGGTCTGTAACTATGAACATTAACAAAAAACCTAACAGGTCTGTAACTCTAAACATTAACCAACAACCTAACAGGTCTGTAACTCTGAACATTAACCAACAACCTAACAGGTCTGTAACTCTGAACATTAACCAACAACCTAACAGGTCTGTAACTCTGAACATTAACCAACAGGTCTGTAACTCTAAACATTAACCAACAACCTAACAGGTCTGTAACTCTAAACATTAACCAACAACCTAACAGGTCTGGAACTCTGAACATTAACCAACAACCTAACAGGTCTGTAACTCTAAACATTAACCAACAACCTAACAGGTCTGTAACTCTAAACATTAACCAACAACCTAACAGGTCTGTAACTCTGAACATTAACCAACAGGTCTGTAACTCTGAACATTAACCAACAACCTAACAGGTCTGTAACTCTGAACATTAACCAACAGGTCTGTAACTCTGAACATTAACCAACAACCTAACAGGTCTGTAACTATGTGAACATTAACCAACAACCTAACAGGTCTGTAACTCTAAACATTAACCAACAACCTAACAGGTCTGTAACTCTAAACATTAACCAACAACCTAACAGGTCTGTAACTCTAAACATTAACCAACAACCTAACAGGTCTGTAACTCTAAACATTAACCAACAACCTAACAGGTCTGTAACTCTGAACATTAACCAACAGGTCTGTAACTCTAAACATTAACCAACAGGTCTGTAACTCTGAACATTAACCAACAACCTAACAGGTCTGTAACTCTGAACATTAACCAACAGGTCTGTAACTATGAACATTAACAAAAAACCTAACAGGTCTGTAACTCTAAACATTAACCAACAACCTAACAGGTCTGTAACTCTGAACATTAACAAAAAACCTAACAGGTCTGTAACTCTAAACATTAACCAACAACCTAACAGGTCTGTAACTCTAAACATTAACCAACAACCTAACAGGTCTGTAACTATGTGAACATTAACCAACAACCTAACAGGTCTGTAACTCTGAACATTAACCAACAACCTAACAGGTCTGTAACTCTGAACATTAACCAACAACCTAACAGGTCTGTAACTATGTGAACATTAACCAACAACCTAACAGGTCTGTAACTCTGAACATTAACCAACAACCTAACAGGTCTGTAACTCTGAACATTAACCAACAACCTAACAGGTCTGTAACTCTGAACATTAACAAAAAACCTAACAGGTCTGTAACTCTAAACATTAACCAACAACCTAACAGGTCTGTAACTCTGAACATTAACCAACAACCTAACAGGTCTGTAACTCTGAACATTAACCAACAGGTCTGTAACTATGAACATTAACCAACAACCTAACAGGTCTGTAACTCTGAACATTAACCAACAACCTAACAGGTCTGTAACTCTGAACATTAACCAACAGGTCTGTAACTCTGAACATTAACCAACAGGTCTGTAACTCTGAACATTAACCAACAGGTCTGTAACTCTGAACATTAACAAAAAACCTAACAGGTCTGTAACTCTAAACATTAACCAACAACCTAACAGGTCTGTAACTCTGAACATTAACCAACAACCTAACAGGTCTGTAACTCTGAACATTAACCAACAACCTAACAGGTCTGTAACTCTGAACATTAACCAACAACCTAACAGGTCTGTAACTCTGAACATTAACCAACAACCTAACAGGTCTGTAACTCTGAACATTAACCAAAAACCTAACAGGTCTGTAACTCTAAACATTAACAAAAAACCTAACAGGTCTGTAACTCTAAACATTAACCAACAACCTAACAGGTCTGTAACTCTGAACATTAACCAACAACCTAACAGGTCTGTAACTCTAAACATTAACCAACAACCTAACAGGTCTGTAACTATGTGAACATTAACCAACAACCTAACAGGTCTGTAACTCTGAACATTAACCAACAACCTAACAGGTCTGTAACTCTGAACATTAACCAACAACCTAACAGGTCTGTAACTCTGAACATTAACCAACAACCTAACAGGTCTGTAACTCTAAACATTAACCAACAACCTAACAGGTCTGTAACTCTGAACATTAACCAACAACCCAACAGGTCTGTAACTCTAAACATTAACCAACAACCTAACAGGTCTGTAACTCTGAACATTAACCAACAACCTAACAGGTCTGTAACTCTGAACATTAACCAACAGGTCTGTAACTATGAACATTAACCAACAACCTAACAGGTCTGTAACTCTGAACATTAACCAACAGGTCTGTAACTCTAAACATTAACCAACAACCTAACAGGTCTGTAACTCTAAACATTAACCAACAACCTAACAGGTCTGTAACTCTGAACATTAACCAACAACCTAACAGGTCTGTAACTCTGAACATTAACCAACAACCTAACAGGTCTGTAACTCTGAACATTAACCAACAGGTCTGTAACTCTGAACATTAACCAACAACCTAACAGGTCTGTAACTATGTGAACATTAACCAACAACCTAACAGGTCTGTAACTATGAACATTAACCAACAACCTAACAGGTCTGTAACTCTGAACATTAACCAACAGGTCTGTAACTCTGAACATTAACCAACAACCTAACAGGTCTGTAACTATGTGAACATTAACCAACAACCTAACAGGTCTGTAACTCTAAACATTAACCAACAACCTAACAGGTCTGTAACTCTAAACATTAACCAACAGGTCTGTAACTCTAAACATTAACCAACAACCTAACAGGTCTGTAACTCTGAACATTAACCAACAACCTAACAGGTCTGTAACTCTAAACATTAACCAACAACCTAACAGGTCTGTAACTCTGAACATTAACCAACAACCTGACAGGTCTGTAACTCTGAACATTAACCAACAACCTAACAGGTCTGTAACTCTGAACATTAACCAACAACCTAACAGGTCTGTAACTCTGAACATTAACCAACAACCTAACAGGTCTGTAACTCTGAACATTAACCAACAGGTCTGTAACTATGAACATTAACAAAAAACCTAACAGGTCTGTAACTCTAAACATTAACCAACAACCTAACAGGTCTGTAACTCTGAACATTAACCAACAACCTAACAGGTCTGTAACTCTGAACATTAACCAACAACCTAACAGGTCTGTAACTCTGAACATTAACCAACAACCTAACAGGTCTGTAACTCTAAACATTAACCAACAACCTAACAGGTCTGTAACTCTGAACATTAACCAACAACCTGACAGGTCTGTAACTCTGAACATTAACCAACAACCTGACAGGTCTGTAACTCTGAACATTAACCAACAACCTAACAGGTCTGTAACTCTGAACATTAACCAACAACCTAACAGGTCTGTAACTCTGAACATTAACCAACAACCTAACAGGTCTGTAACTCTGAACATTAACCAACAGGTCTGTAACTATGAACATTAACCAACAACCTAACAGGTCTGTAACTCTGAACATTAACCAACAGGTCTGTAACTCTAAACATTAACCAACAACCTAACAGGTCTGTAACTCTAAACATTAACCAACAACCTAACAGGTCTGTAACTCTGAACATTAACCAACAACCTAACAGGTCTGTAACTCTGAACATTAACCAACAACCTAACAGGTCTGTAACTCTGAACATTAACCAACAACCTAACAGGTCTGTAACTCTGAACATTAACCAACAGGTCTGTAACTCTGAACATTAACCAACAACCTAACAGGTCTGTAACTATGTGAACATTAACCAACAACCTAACAGGTCTGTAACTATGAACATTAACCAACAACCTAACAGGTCTGTAACTCTGAACATTAACCAACAGGTCTGTAACTCTGAACATTAACCAACAACCTAACAGGTCTGTAACTATGTGAACATTAACCAACAACCTAACAGGTCTGTAACTCTAAACATTAACCAACAACCTAACAGGTCTGTAACTCTAAACATTAACCAACAACCTAACAGGTCTGTAACTCTGAACATTAACCAACAACCTAACAGGTCTGTAACTCTAAACATTAACCAACAACCTAACAGGTCTGTAACTCTGAACATTAACCAACAACCTAACAGGTCTGTAACTCTAAACATTAACCAACAACCTAACAGGTCTGTAACTCTGAACATTAACCAACAACCTGACAGGTCTGTAACTCTGAACATTAACCAACAACCTAACAGGTCTGTAACTCTGAACATTAACCAACAACCTAACAGGTCTGTAACTCTGAACATTAACCAACAACCTAACAGGTCTGTAACTCTGAACATTAACCAACAGGTCTGTAACTATGAACATTAACAAAAAACCTAACAGGTCTGTAACTCTAAACATTAACCAACAACCTAACAGGTCTGTAACTCTGAACATTAACCAACAACCTGACAGGTCTGTAACTCTGAACATTAACCAACAACCTGACAGGTCTGTAACTCTGAACATTAACCAACAACCTAACAGGTCTGTAACTCTGAACATTAACCAACAACCTAACAGGTCTGTAACTCTGAACATTAACCAACAACCTAACAGGTCTGTAACTCTGAACATTAACCAACAGGTCTGTAACTATGAACATTAACAAAAAACCTAACAGGTCTGTAACTCTAAACATTAACCAACAGGTCTGTAACTCTGAACATTAACCAACAACCTAACAGGTCTGTAACTCTGAACATTAACCAACAACCTAACAGGTCTGTAACTCTGAACATTAACCAACAACCTAACAGGTCTGTAACTCTGAACATTAACCAACAGGTCTGTAACTATGAACATTAACAAAAAACCTAACAGGTCTGTAACTCTAAACATTAACCAACAACCTAACAGGTCTGTAACTCTGAACATTAACAAAAAACCTAACAGGTCTGTAACTCTAAACATTAACCAACAACCTAACAGGTCTGTAACTCTGAACATTAACAAAAAACCTAACAGGTCTGTAACTCTAAACATTAACCAACAACCTAACAGGTCTGTAACTCTAAACATTAACCAACAACCTAACAGGTCTGTAACTCTGAACATTAACCAACAACCTAACAGGTCTGTAACTCTAAACATTAACCAACAACCTAACAGGTCTGTAACTATGTGAACATTAACCAACAACCTAACAGGTCTGTAACTCTGAACATTAACAAAAAACCTAACAGGTCTGTAACTCTAAACATTAACCAACAACCAAACAGGTCTGTAACTCTAAACATTAACCAACAACCTAACAGGTCTGTAACTCTGAACATTAACCAACAACCTAACAGGTCTGTAACTCTAAACATTAACCAACAACCTAACAGGTCTGTAACTCTGAACATTAACCAACAACCTAACAGGTCTGTAACTCTGAACATTAACCAACAGGTCTGTAACTATGAACATTAACCAACAACCTAACAGGTCTGTAACTCTGAACATTAACCAACAGGTCTGTAACTCTAAACATTAACCAACAACCTAACAGGTCTGTAACTCTGAACATTAACCAACAACCTAACAGGTCTGTAACTCTGAACATTAACCAACAACCTGACAGGTCTGTAACTCTGAACATTAACCAACAACCTAACAGGTCTGTAACTCTGAACATTAACCAACAACCTAACAGGTCTGTAACTCTAAACATTAACCAACAACCTAACAGGTCTGTAACTCTAAACATTAACCAACAACCTAACAGGTCTGTAACTCTGAACATTAACCAACAGGTCTGTAACTCTGAACATTAACCAACAACCTAACAGGTCTGTAACTATGTGAACATTAACCAACAACCTAACAGGTCTGTAACTATGAACATTAACCAACAACCTAACAGGTCTGTAACTCTAAACATTAACCAACAGGTCTGTAACTCTAAACATTAACCAACAACCTAACAGGTCTGTAACTCTGAACATTAACCAACAACCTAACAGGTCTGTAACTCTAAACATTAACCAACAACCTAACAGGTCTGTAACTCTGAACATTAACCAACAACCTGACAGGTCTGTAACTCTGAACATTAACCAACAACCTAACAGGTCTGTAACTCTGAACATTAACCAACAACCTAACAGGTCTGTAACTCTGAACATTAACCAACAACCTAACAGGTCTGTAACTCTGAACATTAACCAACAGGTCTGTAACTATGAACATTAACAAAAAACCTAACAGGTCTGTAACTCTAAACATTAACCAACAACCTAACAGGTCTGTAACTCTGAACATTAACCAACAACCTGACAGGTCTGTAACTCTGAACATTAACCAACAACCTGACAGGTCTGTAACTCTGAACATTAACCAACAACCTAACAGGTCTGTAACTCTGAACATTAACCAACAACCTAACAGGTCTGTAACTCTGAACATTAACCAACAACCTAACAGGTCTGTAACTCTGAACATTAACCAACAGGTCTGTAACTATGAACATTAACCAACAACCTAACAGGTCTGTAACTCTGAACATTAACCAACAACCTAACAGGTCTGTAACTCTGAACATTAACCAACAACCTAACAGGTCTGTAACTCTGAACATTAACCAACAACCTAACAGGTCTGTAACTATGAACATTAACAAAAAACCTAACAGGTCTGTAACTCTAAACATTAACCAACAACCTAACAGGTCTGTAACTCTGAACATTAACCAACAACCTGACAGGTCTGTAACTCTGAACATTAACCAACAACCTGACAGGTCTGTAACTCTGAACATTAACCAACAACCTAACAGGTCTGTAACTCTGAACATTAACCAACAACCTAACAGGTCTGTAACTCTGAACATTAACCAACAACCTAACAGGTCTGTAACTCTGAACATTAACCAACAGGTCTGTAACTATGAACATTAACAAAAAACCTAACAGGTCTGTAACTCTAAACATTAACCAACAACCTAACAGGTCTGTAACTCTGAACATTAACAAAAAACCTAACAGGTCTGGAACTCTAAACATTAACCAACAACCTAACAGGTCTGTAACTATGTGAACATTAACCAACAACCTAACAGGTCTGTAACTCTGAACATTAACAAAAAACCTAACAGGTCTGTAACTCTAAACATTAACCAACAACCAAACAGGTCTGTAACTCTAAACATTAACCAACAACCTAACAGGTCTGTAACTCTGAACATTAACCAACAGGTCTGTAACTATGAACATTAACCAACAACCTAACAGGTCTGAACTATGTGAACATTAACCAACAACCTAACAGGTCTGTAACTCTAAACATTAACCAACAACCTAACAGGTCTGTAACTCTAAACATTAACCAACAACCTAACAGGTCTGTAACTCTGAACATTAACCAACAACCTAACAGGTCTGTAACTCTGAACATTAACCAACAACCTAACAGGTCTGTAACTCTAAACATTAACCAACAACCTAACAGGTCTGTAACTCTGAACATTAACCAACAACCTAACAGGTCTGTAACTCTGAACATTAACCAACAACCTAACAGGTCTGTAACTCTGAACATTAACCAACAACCTAACAGGTCTGTAACTCTGTGAACATTAACCAACAACCTAACAGGTCTGTAACTCTAAACATTAACCAACAACCTAACAGGTCTGTAACTCTGAACATTAACCAACAACCTAACAGGTCTGTAACTCTGAACATTAACCAACAACCTGACAGGTCTGTAACTCTGAACATTAACCAACAACCTAACAGGTCTGTAACTCTAAACATTAACCAACAACCTAACAGGTCTGTAACTCTGAACATTAACCAACAACCTAACAGGTCTGTAACTCTGAACATTAACCAACAACCTAACAGGTCTGTAACTCTGAACATTAACCAACAACCTAACAGGTCTGTAACTCTAAACATTAACCAACAACCTGACAGGTCTGTAACTCTAAACATTAACCAACAACCTGACAGGTCTGTAACTCTGAACATTAACCAACAACCTAACAGGTCTGTAACTCTGAACATTAACCAACAACCTAACAGGTCTGTAACTCTGAACATTAACCAACAACCTAACAGGTCTGTAACTCTGAACATTAACCAACAACCTAACAGGTCTGTAACTCTGAACATTAACCAACAACCTAACAGGTCTGTAACTCTAAACATTAACCAACAACCTGACAGGTCTGTAACTCTGAACATTAACCAACAACCTAACAGGTCTGTAACTCTAAACATTAACCAACAACCTAACAGGTCTGTAACTCTAAACATTAACCAACAACCTAACAGGTCTGTAACTCTGAACATTAACCAACAACCTAACAGGTCTATAACTCTAAACATTAACCAACAGGTCTGTAACTCTAAACATTAACCAACAGGTCTGTAACTCTAAACATTAACCAACAACCTAACATGTCTGTAACTCTGAACATTAACCAACAACCTAACATGTCTGTAACTCTGAACATTAACCAACAACCTAACATGTCTGTAACTCTGAACATTAACCAACAACCTAACAGGTCTATAACTCTGAACATTAACCAACAACCTAACAGGTCTGTAACTCTGAACATTAACCAACAGGTCTGTAACTATGTGAACATTAACCAACAACCTAACAGGTCTGTAACTCTAAACATTAACCAACAACCTAACAGGTCTGTAACTCTGAACATTAACCAACAGGTCTGTAACTCTAAACATTAACCAACAACCTAACAGGTCTGTAACTCTGAACATTAACCAACAGGTCTGTAACTCTAAACATTAACCAACAGGTCTGTAACTCTAAACATTAACCAACAGGTCTATAACTCTAAACATTAACCAACAGGTCTGTAACTCTAAACATTAACCAACAACCTAACATGTCTGTAACTCTGAACATTAACCAACAACCTAACAGGTCTATAACTCTGAACATTAACCAACAACCTAACAGGTCTGTAACTCTGAACATTAACCAACAGGTCTGTAACTATGTGAACATTAACCAACAACCTAACAGGTCTGTAACTCTGAACATTAACCAACAACCTAACAGGTCTATAACTCTGAACATTAACCAACAACCTAACAGGTCTGTAACTCTAAACATTAACCAACAACCTAACAGGTCTGTAACTCTAAACATTAACCAACAACCTAACAGGTCTGTAACTCTGAACATTAACCAACAACCTAACAGGTCTGTAACTCTGAACATTAACCAACAACCTAACAGGTCTGTAACTCTAAACATTAACCAACAACCTAACAGGTCTGTAACTCTGAACATTAACCAACAACCCAACAGGTCTGTAACTATGTGAACTTTAACCAACAACCTAACAGGTCTGTAACTATGTGAACATTAACCAACAACCTAACAGGTCTGTAACTATGTGAACATTAACCAACAACCTAACAGGTCTGTAACTCTGAACATTAACCAACAGGTCTATAACTCTGTGAGATTTAACCAACAACTTATTTTAACAAACTATTTTGATACCTTTCAAGAATGTCAGAACCAATGCATAATGTACATATGAATGCTGAGCAAGCAATTCTACACAAGTTGTTATTGTCAGCAGTGCTGAAGTGTGTCCTACTTTTGACCAGAGAAGAGGAACAGAAATTGAGGGAAGGGCTTTTCATGGTCGAGTTGTTATGTGATGTCTGTTTATATATAATGAGAGGACAGAACTCAGACATAGAACGCGACTAGAACATCAGATACCAGATCAGACAATACAATCTTCAGCATCTCAACCACCGCTGAACCATGAAGACCCAGACTGCTCTGCTCCCTCCATATGATGTGTGTGTGTGTGTGTGTGTGTGTGTGTGTGTGTGTATATCTTGATTTTTTTGGTCTTCACCAAATCATTTTTATTTGTTTTCTGAGGTCAAGCGGCAGGGACTGGCAGAGACGGTTGTTTAAAGTCCTACACCACCAGGAAGCCTGTCTCTCTCTGATGGTTTCTGCTGTTTAAAGTCCTACACCACCAGGAAGCCTGTCTCTCTGATGGTTTCTGCTGTTTAAAGTCCTACACCACCAGGAAGCCTGTCTCTCTGATGGTTTCTGCTGTTTAAAGTCCTACACCACCAGGAAGCCTGTCTCTCTGATGGTTTCTGCTGTTTAAAGTCCTACACCACCAGGAAGCCTGTCTCTCTGATGGTTTCTGCTGTTTAAAGTCCTACACCACCAGGAAGCCTGTCTCTCTGATGGTTTCTGCTGTTTAAAGTCCTACACCACCAGGAAGCCTGTCTCTCTGATGGTTTCTGCTGTTTAAAGTCCTACACCACCAGGAAGCCTGTCTCTCTGATGGTTTCTGCTGTTTAAAGTCCTACACCACCAGGAAGCCTGTCTCTCTGATGGTTTCGGCTGTTTAAAGTCCTACACCACCAGGAAGCCTGTCTCTCTGATGGTTTCGGCTGTTTAAAGTCCTACACCACCAGGAAGCCTGTCTCTCTGATGGTTTCTGCTGTTTAAAGTCCTACACCACCAGGAAGCCTGTCTCTCTGATGGTTTCGGCTGTTTAAAGTCCTACACCACCAGGAAGCCTGTCTCTCTGATGGTTTCTGCTGTTTAAAGTCCTACACCACCAGGAAGCCTGTCTCTCTGATGGTTTCTGCTGTTTAAAGTCCTACACCACCAGGAAGCCTGTCTCTCTGATGGTTTCTGCTGTTTAAAGTCCGACACCACCAGGAAGCCTGTCTCTCTGATGGTTTCTGCTGTTTAAAGTCCTACACCACCAGGAAGCCTGTCTCTCTGATGGTTTCTGCTGTTTAAAGTCCGACACCACCAGGAAGCCTGTCTCTCTGATGGTTTCTGCTGTTTAAAGTCCTACACCACCAGGAAGCCTGTCTCTCTGATGGTTTCTGCTGTTTAAAGTCCTACACCACCAGGAAGCCTGTCTCTCTGATGGTTTCTGCTGTTTAAAGTCCTACACCACCAGGAAGCCTGTCTCTCTGGTGGTTTCTGCTGTTTAAAGTCCTACACCATCAGGAAGCCTGTCTCTCTGATGGTTTCTGCTGTTTATAGTCCTACACCACCAGGAAGCCTGTCTCTCTGATGGTTTCTGCTGTTTAAAGTCCTACACCACCAGGAAGCCTGTCTCTCTGATGGTTTCTGTTGTTTAAAGTCCTACACCACCAGGAAGCCTGTCTCTCTGATGGTTTCTGCTGTTTAAAGTCCTACACCACCAGGAAGCCTGTCTCTCTGATGGTTTCTGCTGTTTAAAGTCCTACACCACCAGGAAGCCTGTCTCTCTAAAGTCCTACACCACCAGGAAGCCTGTCTCTCTGATGGTTTCTGCTGTTTAAAGTCCTACACCACCAGGAAGCCTGTCTCTCTGATGGTTTCTGTTGTTTAAAGTCCTACACCACCAGGAAGCCTGTCTCTCTCTGATGGTTTCTGCTGTTTATAGTCCTACACCACCAGGAAGCCTGTCTCTCTGATGGTTTCTGCTGTTTAAAGTCCTACACCACCAGGAAGCCTGTCTCTCTGATGGTTTCTGCTGTTTAAAGTCCTACACCACCAGGAAGCCTGTCTCTCTGATGGTTTCTGCTGTTTAAAGTCCTACACCACCAGGAAGCCTGTCTCTCTGATGGTTTCTGCTGTTTAAAGTCCTACACCACCAGGAAGCCTGTCTCTCTGATGGTTTCTGCTGTTTAAAGTCCTACACCACCAGGAAGCCTGTCTCTCTGATGGTTTCTGCTGTTTAAAGTCCTACACCACCAGGAAGCCTGTCTCTCTGATGGTTTCTGCTGTTTAAAGTCCTACACCACCAGGAAGCCTGTCTCTCTGATGGTTTCTGCTGTTTAAAGTCCTACACCACCAGGAAGCCTGTCTCTCTGATGGTTTCTGCTGTTTAAAGTCCTACACCACCAGGAAGCCTGTCTCTCTGATGGTTTCTGCTGTTTAAAGTCCTACACCACCAGGAAGCCTGTCTCTCTGATGGTTTCTGCTGATTAAAGTCCTACATCACCAGGAAGCCTGTCTCTCTGATGGTTTCTGCTGTTTAAAGTCCTACACCACCAGGAAGCCTGTCTCTCTGATGGTTTCTGCTGTTTAAAGTCCTACACCACCAGGAAGCCTGTCTCTCTGATGGTTTCTGCTGTTTAAAGTCCTACACCACCAGGAAGCCTGTCTCTCTGATGGTTTCTGCTGTTTAAAGTCCTACACCACCAGGAAGCCTGTCTCTCTGATGGTTTCTGCTGTTTAAAGTCCGACACCACCAGGAAGCCTGTCTCTCTGATGGTTTCTGCTGTTTAAAGTCCTACACCACCAGGAAGCCTGTCTCTCTGATGGTTTCTGCTGTTTAAAGTCCTACACCACCAGGAAGCCTGTCTCTCTGATGGTTTCTGCTGTTTAAAGTCCTACACCACCAGGAAGCCTGTCTCTCTGATGGTTTCTGCTGTTTAAAGTCCTACACCACCAGGAAGCCTGTCTCTCTGATGGTTTCTGCTGTTTAAAGTCCTACATCACCAGGAAGCCTGTCTCTCTGATGGTTTCTGCTGTTTAAAGTCCTACACCACCAGGAAGCCTGTCTCTCTGATGGTTTCTGCTGTTTAAAGTCCTACACCACCAGGAAGCCTGTCTCTCTGATGGTTTCTGCTGTTTAAAGTCCTACACCACCAGGAAGCCTGTCTCTCTGATGGTTTCTGCTGTTTAAAGTCCTACACCACCAGGAAGCCTGTCTCTCTGATGGTTTCTGCTGTTTAAAGTCCGACACCACCAGGAAGCCTGTCTCTCTGATGGTTTCTGCTGTTTAAAGTCCTACACCACCAGGAAGCCTGTCTCTCTGATGGTTTCTGCTGTTTAAAGTCCTACACCACCAGGAAGCCTGTCTCTCTGATGGTTTCTGCTGTTTAAAGTCCTACACCACCAGGAAGCCTGTCTCTCTGATGGTTTCTGCTGTTTAAAGTCCGACACCACCAGGAAGCCTGTCTCTCTGATGGTTTCTGCTGTTTAAAGTCCTACACCACCAGGAAGCCTGTCTCTCTGATGGTTTCTGCTGTTTAAAGTCCTACACCACCAGGAAGCCTGTCTCTCTGATGGTTTCTGCTGTTTAAAGTCCTACACCACCAGGAAGCCTGTCTCTCTGATGGTTTCTGCTGTTTAAAGTCCTACACCACCAGGAAGCCTGTCTCTCTGATGGTTTCTGCTGTTTAAAGTCCGACACCACCAGGAAGCCTGTCTCTCTGATGGTTTCTGCTGTTTAAAGTCCTACACCACCAGGAAGCCTGTCTCTCTGATGGTTTCTGCTGTTTAAAGTCCTACACCACCAGGAAGCCTGTCTCTCTGATGGTTTCTGCTGTTTAAAGTCCTACACCACCAGGAAGCCTGTCTCTCTGATGGTTTCTGCTGTTTAAAGTCCGACACCACCAGGAAGCCTGTCTCTCTGATGGTTTCTGCTGTTTAAAGTCCTACACCACCAGGAAGCCTGTCTCTCTGGTGGTTTCTGTCATAACAACCCCCAGCAGCTGCCCTCGTAAAGCTCTGCTGTAAGTAGCATACAATGTACATGGACTATATACTCAACACAACAAGATGGGCAGCTTTCTGAATTGACCGAGAGACACCAAAACATCACATTTATAGAACACGTTGAACATTGTTCCACAAATAAGGTGCAGGAAAACCAAAAGCTGATTTACCAAACTCCGTAGAGACCAAAGGAATTCCCAGAGTTAGCCATCCCTGAGACTGGGTGTGGTGACTCGTGTCTAGAGGTTTTAGTAATGATGTTATTTACAGTGGACGTTTATGTTAAACAAAATAATGTTTTCATGAAAACACAGCAATGTATCAACCTAGGTGATATCAGAGACGGCCAACCCAACTTCACGGTAGAGAATGTGCTGCCGAGTGCTGATATTATCCCCCGTAATGAAGAGCGGTGATGACCTATGGTGACCTGAATCTGAAGGCTCTATTGACGAAGTGGCAGCTGCGTTAGTGTAGATGATGTCGCCATAGTTTCGGACCGATATAGGAACGTCGACTGAATGATCTGCTTTCTACCATTTAGCGAGAGGCAGGACCTGTTTCTATAGAAGAAAAGCCCATTTGAATTCTCAGCTTCTCAGCTAACTCATCAATGTGCTTTTTAAAAGGCAGCTTTCCATCTATCCAGATGGTATTTGTGAGCAGGTACACGATCAATATAAAGAACCATCCAAAGAACATATGCTGAAATCATCGTAGTTGTTTTTATGTGCTCTAGAGAACAACATGTACTTTTTTTTACCTGCATTCAATACTAATTTCAGGTCAATTGAGTTGTTCTGTAATACAATGAAGGCAGACTGCAGTTCAGATAGAGCCTGGTCAACGTTGGGGTCAATAGCATACACAACAGTATCAACGGCATACAAGTGTAGGTTGCAGTTTGTTTTACAGACAAGTCGATATTTTTGATACAAACATTAAAGAGTACAGGACCCAGAATCGTCCCCTGCGGAACACCTTTCTTAATATCAAGGAAACCCGATTTAGCATCATCAGTAGATACACATTGAGCTCTATCTGTCAAGTAATTGTTTATACCAGTTACATGCAGCCTGGTCTAGGCCAACTGAGGAAATTAGCAGTGAGTGATGAACAGTATCAAATATTCTACTAATCTATACTTGCCTACTTATATTGATTAATGGTTACATGAAATTAAATTAACCAAAATGTGAAATCATACACGAACCAATGTTATTTTATAAACTTAACTCTGAAATAAAACTAATTTTGAGGATCTTTCTATCCTATGCAGAGTGATTGTAGTAAGTTACATAGCTTACATTTTGTTGATTAAATTATTATGCTGTTAAAGGGGCAGTACAGTGAAAAACGTGATTGTCCTATTTATTTTTTAAATTATATTTCCACTCTATGAGGTCGAAATAACACTGAAATTGTGAACATTATGATAATGTCTTTTTAGTGTAATCTTTTTGGAGAGAGAGAGAAAACAAAATCGCCTGGAATTTCATTTCTGTTCAGGCGGGATGGAGTTATTGGCTCACAGCATGACATCACAATCAGATTATTATGAGTTATTGGCTCACAGCATGACATCACAATCAGATTATTATGAGTTATTGGCTCACAGCATGACATCACAATCAGATTATTATGACCAATGACCAGTCACCTTTTATTTGCATATGTCTCCTCCTACTTTGAAGGGGTAAGCAGGGTCGGCTCTAGACTAGAGCCTGGAGGATCCTATTCTCCAGCACATTAACATTTGTATCGGGCAGAACCACGGCAATCAGATCCTATTCTCCAGCACATGAACATTTGTATCGGGCAGAGCCACGGCAATCAGATCCTATTCTCCAGCACATGAACATTTGTATCTGGCAGAACCACGGCAATCAGATCCTATTCTCCAGCACATTAACATTTGTATCGGGCAGAGCCACGGCAATCAGATCCTATTCTCCAGCACATTAACATTTGTATCGGGCAGAGCCACGGCAATCAGATCCTATTCTCCAGCACATTAACATTTGTATCGGGCAGAGCCACGGCAATCAGATCCTATTCTCCAGCACATTAACATTTGTATCGGGCAGAGCCACGGCAATCAGATCCTATTCTCCAGCACATGAACATTTGTATCGGGCAGAGCCACGGCAATCAGATCCTATTCTCCAGCACATTAACATTTGTATCGGGCAGAGCCACGGCAATCAGATCCTATTCTCCAGCACATTAACATTTGTATCGGGCAGAGCCACGGCAATCAGATCCTATTCTCCAGCACATTAACTCAATCAGATCCTATTCTCCAGCACATTAACATTTGTATCGGGCAGAGCCACGGCAATCAGATCCTATTCTCCAGCACATTAACATTTGTATCGGGCAGAGCCACGGCAATCAGATCCTATTCTCCAGCACATTAACATTTGTATCGGGCAGAGCCACGGCAATCAGATCCTATTCTCCAGCACATGAACATTTGTATCGGGCAGAGCCACGGCAATCAGATCCTATTCTCCAGCACATTAACATTTGTATCGGGCAGAGCCACGGCAATCAGATCCTATTCTCCAGCACATTAACATTTGTATCGGGCAGAGCCACGGCAATCAGATCCTATTCTCCAGCACATTAACATTTGTATCGGGCAGAGCCACGGCAATCAGATCCTATTCTCCAGCACATTAACATTTGTATCAGAGGGCAGATCCTATTCTCCAGCACATTAACATTTGTATCGGGCAGAGCCACGGCAATCAGATCCTATTCTCCAGCACATTAACATTTGTATCGGGCAGAGCCACGGCAATCAGATCCTATTCTCCAGCACATGAACATTTGTATCGGGCAGAACATTTGCCAGCCACGGCAATCAGATCCTATTCTCCAGCACATGAACATTTGTATCGGGCAGAGCCACGGCAATCAGATCCTATTCTCCAGCACATGAACATTTGTATCGGGCAGAGCCACGGCAATCAGATCCTATTCTCCAGCACATGAACATTTGTATCGGGCAGAGCCACGGCAATCAGATCCTATTCTCCAGCACATGAACATTTGTATCGGGCAGAGCCACGGCAATCAGATCCTATTCTCCAGCACATTAACATTTGTATCGGGCAGAGCCACGGCAATCAGATCCTATTCTCCAGCACATTAACATTTGTATCGGGCAGAGCCACGGCAATCAGATCCTATTCTCCAGCACATTAACATTTGTATCGGGCAGAGCCACGGCAATCAGATCCTATTCTCCAGCACATTAACATTTGTATCGGGCAGAACCACGGCAATCAGATCCTATTCTCCAGCACATTAACATTTGTATCAGGGCAATCAGATCCTATTCTCCAGCACATTAACATTTGTATCGGGCAGAACCACGGCAATCAGATCCTATTCTCCAGCACATTAACATTTGTATCGGGCAGAGCCACGGCAATCAGATCCTATTCTCCAGCACATGAACATTTGTATCGGGCAGAGCCACGGCAATCAGATCCTATTCTCCAGCACATGAACATTTGTATCGGGCAGAGCCACGGCAATCAGATCCTATTCTCCAGCACATTAACATTTGTATCGGGCAGAGCCACGGCAATCAGATCCTATTCTCCAGCACATTAACATTTGTATCGGGCAGAGCCACGGCAATCAGATCCTATTCTCCAGCACATTAACATTTGTATCGGGCAGAGCCACGGCAATCAGATCCTATTCTCCAGCACATTAACATTTGTATCGGGCAGAACCACGGCAATCAGATCCTATTCTCCAGCACATTAACATTTGTATCGGGCAGAGCCACGGCAATCAGATCCTATTCTCCAGCACATTAACATTTGTATCGGGCAGAACCACGGCAATCAGATCCTATTCTCCAGCACATGAACATTTGTATCGGGCAGAGCCACGGCAATCAGATCCTATTCTCCAGCACATTAACATTTGTATCAGGCAGAACCACGGCAATCAGATCCTATTCTCCAGCACATGAACATTTGTATCGGGCAGAGCCACGGCAATCAGATCCTATTCTCCAGCACATTAACATTTGTATCGGGCAGAGCCACGGCAATCAGATCCTATTCTCCAGCACATGAACATTTGTATCGGGCAGAGCCACGGCAATCAGATCCTATTCTCCAGCACATGAACATTTGTATCGGGCAGAGCCACGGCAATCAGATCCTATTCTCCAGCACATTAACATTTGTATCGGGCAGAGCCACGGCAATCAGATCCTATTCTCCAGCACATGAACATTTGTATCGGGCAGAGCCACGGCAATCAGATCCTATTCTCCAGCACATTAACATTTGTATCGGGCAGAGCCACGGCAATCAGATCCTATTCTCCAGCACATGAACATTTGTATCGGGCAGAGCCACGGCAATCAGATCCTATTCTCCAGCACATTAACATTTGTATCGGGCAGAGCCACGGCAATCAGATCCTATTCTCCAGCACATTAACATTTGTATCGGGCAGAGCCACGGCAATCAGATCCTATTCTCCAGCACATGAACATTTGTATCGGGCAGAGCCACGGCAATCAGATCCTATTCTCCAGCACATTAACATTTGTATCGGGCAGAGCCACGGCAATCAGATCCTATTCTCCAGCACATGAACATTTGTATCGGGCAGAGCCACGGCAATCAGATCCTATTCTCCAGCACATTAACATTTGTATCGGGCAGAGCCACGGCAATCAGATCCTATTCTCCAGCACATGAACATTTGTATCGGGCAGAGCCACGGCAATCAGATCCTATTCTCCAGCACATGAACATTTGTATCGGGCAGAGCCACGGCAATCAGATCCTATTCTCCAGCACATTAACATTTGTATCGGGCAGAGCCACGGCAATCAGATCCTATTCTCCAGCACATTAACATTTGTATCAGGCAGAGCCACGGCAATCAGATCCTATTCTCCAGCACATGAACATTTGTATCAGGCAGAGCCACGGCAATCAGATCCTATTCTCCAGCACATTAACATTTGTATCGGGCAGAGCCACGGCAATCAGATCCTATTCTCCAGCACATTAACATTTGTATCAGGCAGAGCCACGGCAATCAGATCCTATTCTCCAGCACATGAACATTTGTATCGGGCAGAGCCACGGCAATCAGATCCTATTCTCCAGCACATTAACATTTGTATCAGCACATTAACATTTGCAGAGCCACGGCAATCAGATCCTATTCTCCAGCACATTAACATTTGTATCGGGCAGAGCCACGGCAATCAGATCCTATTCTCCAGCACATTAACATTTGTATCAGGCAGAGCCACGGCAATCAGATCCTATTCTCCAGCACATTAACATTTGTATCAGGCAGAGCCACGGCAATCAGATCCTATTCTCCAGCACATTAACATTTGTATCAGGCAGAGCCACGGCAATCAGATCCTATTCTCCAGCACATGAACATTTGTATCGGGCAGAGCCACGGCAATCAGATCCTATTCTCCAGCACATGAACATTTGTATCGGGCAGAGCCACGGCAATCAGATCCTATTCTCCAGCACATTAACATTTGTATCGGGCAGAACCACGGCAATCAGATCCTATTCTCCAGCACATTAACATTTGTATCGGGCAGAACCACGGCAATCAGATCCTATTCTCCAGCACATCAACATTTGTATCGGGCAGAGCCACGGCAATCAGATCCTATTCTCCAGCACATGAACATTTGTATCAGGCAGAGCCACGGCAATCAGATCCTATTCTCCAGCACATGAACATTTGTATCAGGCAGAGCCACGGCAATCAGATCCTATTCTCCAGCACATGAACATTTGTATCGGGCAGAGCCACGGCAATCAGATCCTATTCTCCAGCACATTAACATTTGTATCGGGCAGAGCCACGGCAATCAGATCCTATTCTCCAGCACATGAACATTTGTATCAGGCAGAGCCACGGCAATCAGATCCTATTCTCCAGCACATGAACATTTGTATCAGGCAGAGCCACGGCAATCAGATCCTATTCTCCAGCACATGAACATTTGTATCAGGCAGAGCCACGGCAATCAGATCCTATTCTCCAGCACATGAACATTTGTATCGGGCAGAGCCACGGCAATCAGATCCTATTCTCCAGCACATGAACATTTGTATCGGGCAGAGCCACGGCAATCAGATCCTATTCTCCAGCACATTAACATTTGTATCGGGCAGAGCCACGGCAATCAGATCCTATTCTCCAGCACATTAACATTTGTATCGGGCAGAGCCACGGCAATCAGATCCTATTCTCCAGCACATTAACATTTGTATCGGGCAGAGCCACGGCAATCAGATCCTATTCTCCAGCACATGAACATTTGTATCGGGCAGAGCCACGGCAATCAGATCCTATTCTCCAGCACATTAACATTTGTATCGGGCAGAGCCACGGCAATCAGATCCTATTCTCCAGCACATGAACATTTGTATCGGGCAGAGCCACGGCAATCAGATCCTATTCTCCAGCACATTAACATTTGTATCGGGCAGAGCCACGGCAATCAGATCCTATTCTCCAGCACATGAACATTTGTATCGGGCAGAGCCACGGCAATCAGATCCTATTCTCCAGCACATGAACATTTGTATCGGGCAGAGCCACGGCAATCAGATCCTATTCTCCAGCACATTAACATTTGTATCGGGCAGAGCCACGGCAATCAGATCCTATTCTCCAGCACATTAACATTTGTATCAGGCAGAGCCACGGCAATCAGATCCTATTCTCCAGCACATGAACATTTGTATCAGGCAGAGCCACGGCAATCAGATCCTATTCTCCAGCACATTAACATTTGTATCGGGCAGAGCCACGGCAATCAGATCCTATTCTCCAGCACATTAACATTTGTATCAGGCAGAGCCACGGCAATCAGATCCTATTCTCCAGCACATGAACATTTGTATCGGGCAGAGCCACGGCAATCAGATCCTATTCTCCAGCACATTAACATTTGTATCAGGCAGAGCCACGGCAATCAGATCCTATTCTCCAGCACATTAACATTTGTATCGGGCAGAGCCACGGCAATCAGATCCTATTCTCCAGCACATTAACATTTGTATCAGGCAGAGCCACGGCAATCAGATCCTATTCTCCAGCACATTAACATTTGTATCAGGCAGAGCCACGGCAATCAGATCCTATTCTCCAGCACATTAACATTTGTATCAGGCAGAGCCACGGCAATCAGATCCTATTCTCCAGCACATGAACATTTGTATCGGGCAGAGCCACGGCAATCAGATCCTATTCTCCAGCACATGAACATTTGTATCGGGCAGAGCCACGGCAATCAGATCCTATTCTCCAGCACATTAACATTTGTATCGGGCAGAACCACGGCAATCAGATCCTATTCTCCAGCACATTAACATTTGTATCGGGCAGAACCACGGCAATCAGATCCTATTCTCCAGCACATCAACATTTGTATCGGGCAGAGCCACGGCAATCAGATCCTATTCTCCAGCACATGAACATTTGTATCAGGCAGAGCCACGGCAATCAGATCCTATTCTCCAGCACATGAACATTTGTATCAGGCAGAGCCACGGCAATCAGATCCTATTCTCCAGCACATGAACATTTGTATCGGGCAGAGCCACGGCAATCAGATCCTATTCTCCAGCACATTAACATTTGTATCGGGCAGAGCCACGAACATTTTTCGGGCAGAACCACGGCAATCAGATCCTATTCTCCAGCACATGAACATTTGTATCAGGCAGAGCCACGGCAATCAGATCCTATTCTCCAGCACATGAACATTTGTATCGGGCAGAGCCACGGCAATCAGATCCTATTCTCCAGCACATTAACATTTGTATCGGGCAGAGCCACGGCAATCAGATCCTATTCTCCAGCACATGAACATTTGTATCAGGCAGAGCCACGGCAATCAGATCCTATTCTCCAGCACATGAACATTTGTATCAGGCAGAGCCACGGCAATCAGATCCTATTCTCCAGCACATGAACATTTGTATCAGGCAGAACCACGGCAATCAGATCCTATTCTCCAGCACATGAACATTTGTATCGGGCAGAGCCACGGCAATCAGATCCTATTCTCCAGCACATGAACATTTGTATCAGGCAGAACCACGGCAATCAGATCCTATTCTCCAGCACATGAACATTTGTATCGGGCAGAACCACGGCAATCAGATCCTATTCTCCAGCACATGAACATTTGTATCGGGCAGAACCACGGCAATCAGATCCTATTCTCCAGCACATTAACATTTGTATCGGGCAGAGCCACGGCAATCAGATCCTATTCTCCAGCACATGAACATTTGTATCAGGCAGAGCCACGGCAATCAGATCCTATTCTCCAGCACATGAACATTTGTATCGGGCAGAACCACCGCAATCAGATTGAGCATTTCAATGGCAAAAGGAATCTCGGGAAAATAAATGGGTCCTGTGTGGCTCAGTCGGTAGAGCATGGCGCTTGCAACGCCAAGCGTCGTGGGTTCGATTCCCGCTGGGACCACCCATATGTAAAAGTAGTGGCCCCAGCCGACTTGTAAGTCGCTTTGGACAAAAGCGTCTGCTAAATGGGATATATTATTATTATTATTATTATAAATGATAAATAAATAAAAATATATATGAAATAAACACACAATGATATATTAGACAAAGTTATTTAAACATTGAATGAAAAAGACTGCATGGGGACTTAATTGAAGACGTTTGGATGGCTTCTGAGGAGCGTCTAACCATAGGCCCATTGACTGACAGATAGAAACACCCAGAGCCTTACAGTGATTTCGGAAAGTATTCAGACCCCTTGACTTTTTCCACATTTTCTTACATTACAGCCATATTGTAAAATGGATTAAATTGTTTCCCCCCCCCCCCCCCCCCCTCATCAATCTACACACAATACCTCATAATGACAAAGCAAAAACAGGTTTAGAATTTGTTTTCTCATTTATAAAATAAAGAAACACTGAAATATCAAATTTACATAAGTATTCAGACCCTTTACTCAGTACTTTATTGAAGAAACTTTTGCTGCGATTACAGAGTTGAGACTCTGGGTATGACGCTACAACCTTCCCGATTGCTTAGTTTGGGTTGGCGACCAGTCTGGGAAGCGTTTTGGTGGTTCCAAACCTCTTCCATTTAAGAATGGAGGCCTCTGTGTTCTTGGGGACCTTCAATGTTGCAGAAGGTTTTTGTACCCTTCGCCAGATCTGTGCCTCAACACAATCCCATCTCGGAGCTCTACAGACAATTCCTTCAGCCTCATGTCTTGGTTTTTGCTCTGACATGTACTGTCAACTGTGGGACCTTATATAGACAGGTGTGTATCTTTCCAAATCATGTCCAATCAATTGAATTTACCATAGGTGGACTCCAAGTTGTAGAAACATCTCAAGGATGATCAATGGAAACAAGATGCACCTGAGCTCAATTTTGAGTCTCATAGCAAAGGGTCTGAATACTTATGTAAATACGGTATTTCTGTTTTTTTTTCTAAATTTGCAAAGATTTTTTTTTAAACGTTTTTGATTTGTCATGGGGTATTGTGTGTATGTAGATTGCTGAGATTTTTTTGTTGTCATTTAATTCCTTTTATAATACGGCTGTAACGTAAAACAATCTGGAAAAGTCATGGGGTCTGAATACTTTCCGAAGGCACTGTATATCTCAATATATGGATTTCACTATAAAGACTCTAACCGTTATATTTATGTGGGGCTTATGTGAACCTCGGGGAACGTAGCCTACGTGCTCCTCGTTGCTCGGTTGCCTCGGAGAGATGCCACGTGCGTAAGGACGCAGAATAGCGGCACGCACTGCGCATGGCACTTTCGAGTTCATCAGCTGTGCAGCCGCGTCATATCTTCCAACACAGTCCGAACTTCCTCGCATGCCTCTCCGGGCGGCCCATCCACTAAAGCTGCTCATATCCAATGAGCATTTTTCACCGGGCGCCACCGGAAACCTTCCCGCGGCTCATTGTGGAGAGCACAAGCAGAGCTGGGCGTCATGAATTAAAGAAAAGCCTGAATTTACAAATCTGATCACCAAAACCCCGCTGCAAGGTAAAAACATTTATGAATACGATTATTGGAGTTTCGGTTATTGTCTTGTTTCATTCATCCTCGATTTATTATCTGATTCTGAAGATCAGATCAGAAGAAAACTACACATGTTGATAGAAAACCGTTATTTTTTGTCGATTCATCCTTTACTGTCATTGAATACAATATATTGACAATTATGGCTATTGGCATGACTATAATAATAACACGGTGTCATAAAAACGGTTTGCTGTACTCTACAACAGACTATTTGTTCCATTACATTACGACAATGTCACAATGACGGAGAGATATCCTGCAAATTTGTATGCAATACACTTTGGTGGTCCGAATGGATAATTAAACCTCAATACAATACACAGCAGAAGTCGCGATCGCCTTGTGTAAATAGAGGCTACATATGTAGTAGGCTTAAACATCTATATGATTCGGATCTTTAGTTTTTTTGTTTCGAAGTCATTTACTAGTCCCATATATGGGATGACTAGAGCCCGTCCCGCCGTCCCGACCACCTAGTTTCGTATTCAGCAGCACAGAAACCCGCCCCTGACCGAGCCCTGTCTATGTTGCAGGGCAGGCCGATTCGAATCGGGAGGTATACTTGCGCAATCGGACCGTTGGACATGTGTGTGTCCCTGTCCAGATGGCTCCTCGGCCATTAATGGATTCATGTAATCCAGTGAAAACAATGTGGCACAACTGTTTTTGAACTTGTTGTTGCCTGTTCCTGACACAAGCACTGACTGCATTAAAAAGGTCCTACCAATTAATGGGTCATTTATGACAGACTAAAAAGCTGACCGTCTTGTGTTTGCAGTGTGGTGTGGTTGGACCAGCGGCAGCAGAGCTGTTGCAGCGGAGATGGTTTTGGACCCGGGTGAGGACTGTATGGATCGGACGGACGTCGACGGGGTCGGAGGGAGCAGCAGCACCACAGACCTGACGGGTCCAGAACCAAGACCGGACCCTCGCAAAACCACCACAACCGACAGCACCGGACTAGAAAACACCAGCCCAGAGCCTCCCAAAACCACCACCAACAACAGCACCGGACTAGAAAACACCAGCCCAGAGCCTCCCAAAACCACCAACAACAACAGCACCAGACTAGAAAACACCAGCCCAGATCCTCCCAAAACCACAACCAACACCAGACTAGAAAACACCAGCCCAGAGCCTCCCATAACCACCACCAACAGTACCCCCACTAGAACAGAAGAGACCAGGCCTGACGCTACCAAAACCACCACCAACAGCACCCCCACTAGAACAGAAGAGACCAGGCCTGGCACTACCAAAACCGCCACCAACAGTACCCCCACTAGAACAGAAGAGACCAGGCCTGACACTACCAAAACCGCCACCAACAGCACCCCCACTAGAACAGAAGACACCAGGCCTGACACTTCCAAAACCGCCACCAACAGCACCCCCACTAGAACAGAAGACACCAGGCCTGACACTACCAAAACCACCACCAACAGCACCCCCACTAGAACAGAAGAGACCAGGCCTGACACTACCAAAACCACCACCAACAGCACCCCCACTAGAACAGAAGACACCAGGCCTGACACTACCAAAACCGCCAGAAGAACCGAGGAACCAACAGCGGATCCCCCCACCACCACCAACACTCGGCTCCACGCCAGGACAAGCCGTGTCACTAAGAGGGAGCGGGTATCCAACTCCCACAATGGACCCCAGCCTCAACCTCAGTCGTTGGTGGCAGATGTCAGCCTTACCCCCAGCCCTAGGGCCAGTGTTGGCTCCTCTACCAACTCCTCTCGCTCAGTCTTGCCATACGATGGACCGGTTGTCTCTCTGCGGCGGGACGTCACCGTGGCAACGGCCTCATCTCGGAATAAGGTGGCGACCAGACCCGCTCTCCGCCGGCCCCTCAGCCTGGAGGTGACACCCCTTCGCCTCCGTGGCTCCGAGCCCGCTCTGGACCGCGGGGTCCTACAACCCCCCTGGCGCAGCGCTGGTGGTCCCTCCACTGCCCCCTCGCCCCCAGCACGCTCCCTCACCAGCCCCAGCCTGGGCCCCGGAGGCTGGATGCGCCGCAGCGAGAGCACCTGTACTGTCAACAACTCCTCAATGGGCCTCCGGGCCACCAGGGGGCGTATGCGTCCAGCCACCTCCCTTCCCCACATTGCCCGGGGGTTTGGAGGGGCCTCCCCGCTGCCCTTGCCCTCCACACCACGAGGCCCCTGTCTCCTTGTGGCCCTAAGACCCATTAACCTAGACCAGGAGAGGCAGGCCTTCTTCCAGTCCGACTATAAATACGACCCCCAGTTTGAGTACTCGACCCCGGAGCCCAGCACTGTGCTGGAGAAATACAGAGATGGATCTGACCTCTTCCTCGCACAGGTAGGCTTCTCTGTCTGGCAAAGATATTATCTGACCTCTTCCTCTCACAGGTAGGCCTCTCTGTCTGGCAAAGATATTATCTGACCTCTTCCTCTCACAGGTAGGCCTCTCTGTCTGGCAAAGATATTATCTGACCTCTTCCTCTCACAGGTAGGCCTCTCTGTCTGGCAAAGATATTATCTGACCTCTTCCTCTCACAGGTAGGCCTCTCTGTCTGGCAAAGATATTATCTGACCTCTTCCTCTCACAGGTAGGCCTCTCTGTCTGGCAAAGATATTATCTGACCTCTTCCTCTCACAGGTAGGCCTCTCTGTCTGGCAAAGATATTATCTGACCTCTTCCTCTCACAGGTAGGCCTCTCTGTCTGGCAAAGATATTATCTGACCTCTTCCTCTCACAGGTAGGCCTCTCTGTCTGGCAAAGATATTATCTGACCTCTTCCTCACACAGGTAGGCCTCTCTGTCTGGCAAAGATATTAGATGGTAGGAAGAAAACCCACTCTGGGGATTTCTGCATTTTTAGCTATTATGTGTGTTTTGTGGCAAATTAACTTGAAATGTCTTCCTCCTGACATATTGTATCTTAATAAACTCTCTTTCGCTGGATGTTTCGCTCTCTCTCTCTGTCTCTGTTTCTCTCTGTCTCTCTGTTTCTCTCCGTCTCTCTCTGTCTCTCTGTCTCTCTCTGTCTCTCTCTCTCTCTCTCTCTGTTTCTCTCTGTCTCTCTTTCTCTCTCTCTCTCTCTCTCTCTGTCTCTCTCTCTCTCTCTCTGTCTCTGTCTCTGTCTCTGTCTCTCTCTCTGTCTCTCTCTGTCTCTCTCTCTCTCTCTCTCTGGGTGTTTCTCTCTCTGTCTCTCAATTTCAGGGTCTTTATTGGCATGGCAAACATATGTTTACATTACCAAATGACCAGTAAACATTACACTCACAAAAGTTCCAAAAGAATAAAGATAATTCAAATGTCATATTATGTCTATATACAGTGTTGTAATGATGTGCAAATAGTTAAAGTACAAAATGGAAAATAAATATGGGTTGCATTTACAATGGTGTTTGTTATTCACTGCTTGACCTTTTCTTGTGGCAACAGGTCACAAATCTTGCTGCTGTGATGCACACTGGTATGTCACCCAATAGATATGGGAGTTTATCAAAATTGGATTTGTTTTCGAATTCTTTGTGGATCTGTGTAATCTGAGGGAAATATGTCTCTCTAATATGATCATACATTGGGCAGGAGGTTAGGAAGTGCAGCTCAGTTTCCACCTCATTTTGTGGGCAGTGAGCACATAGCCTGTCTTCTCTTAAGAGCCAGGTCTGCCTTCGGCGGCCTTTCTTAATAGCAAGGCTATGCTCACTGAGTCTGTACATAGTCAAAGCTTTCCTTAAGTTTGGGTCAGTCACAGTGTTCAGGTATTCTGCCACTGTGTACTCTCTGTTTAGGGCCTGTGTTTTTGCTCTGTTTTTTTGGTAAATTCTTTCCAACCTGTCAAGTAATTATCTTTTTGTTTTCTCATGATTCGATTGGGTCTAATTGTGTTGCTGTCCTGTGGCTCTGTGGGGTCTGTTTGTGAACAAAACTCTCTCTCTCTCTCTCAATGTTTCTCTCTCTCTCTCTGGTTGTTTCACCCTCTCTCTCCCTCTGGGTGTTTCTCTCTCTCTCTCTCTCTCTCTCTCTCACTCTCTGGGTGTTTCACCCTCTCTCTCTCTCTCTCTCTCTCTCTCTCTCTCTCTCTCTCAATTCAATTCAATTCAATTCAAGGGCTTTATTGGCATGGGAAACGTGTTAACATTGCCAAAGCAAGTAAGGTGTTTCTCTCTCTCTCTCTCTCTCTCTCTCTCTCTGGGTGTTTCTCTATCTCTCTCTCTCTCTCTCTCTCTCTCTCTCTCTCTCTCTCTCTCTCTCTCTGGGTGTTTCTCTATCCTCTCTCTCTCTCTCTCTCTCTCTCTCTCTCTCTCTCTCTCTGGGTGTTTCTCTATCCTCTCTCTCTCTCTCTCTCTCTCTCTCTCTCTCTCTCCCTCTCTGGGTGTTTCTCTATCTCTCTCTCTCTCTCTCTCTCTCTCTCTCTCTCTCTCTCTCTCTCTCTCTCTCTGTGTGTTTCTCTATCCTCTCTCTCTCTCTCTCTCTCTCTCTCTCTCTCTCTCTCTCTCTCTCTCTCTCTCTCTGGGTGTTTCTCTATCCTCTCTCTCTCTCTCTCTCTCTCTCTCTCTCTCTCTCTCTGGGTGTTTCTCTATCCTCTCTCTCTCTCTCTCTCTCTCTCTCTCTCTCTCTCTCTCTCTCTCTCTCTCTCTCTCTCTCTCTCTCTGGGTGTTTCTCTATCCTCTCTCTCTCTCTCTCTCTCTCTCTCTCTCTCTCTGGGTGTTTCTCTATCCTCTCTCTCTCTCTCTCTCTCTCTCTCTCTCTCTCACTCTCTGGGTGTTTCTCTATCCTCTCTCTCTCTCTCTGGGTGTTTCTCTATCCTCTCTCTCTACAGGCTGTTGGGATTATGGAGTGTATTCTGAGGAAGTTTGGTAACTATGAGAACTTTGAGGAAGTGACGGGAGGAAGTATTTTACCAAAGAGTCGAGTCTGGGCTGCTGCACGCAAGTACCTGCAGAAGGAGAACTGTGTAGGAGAGGTGAGTGAGGTTTCACATGTTACGTGTGGTGTGTTGGGGGGTTGGTGTGTTACGGGTAGTGTGTTGGAGGGTTGGTGTGTTACATGTGGTGTGTTGGGGGGTTGGTGTGTTACGGGTAGTGTGTTGGAGGGTTGGTGTGTTATGGGTAGTGTGTTACGTGTGGTGTGTTGGAGGGTTGGTGTGTTGGAGGGTTGGTGTGTTGGAGGGTTGGTGTGTTATGGGTAGTGTGTTGGAGGGTTGGTGTGTTACAGGTAGTGTGTTGGAGGGTTGGTGTGTTACGGGTAGTGTGTTTGAGGGTTGGTGTGTTACAGGTAGTGTGTTGGAGGTTTGGTGTGTTATGGGTAGTGTGTTGGAGGGTTGGTGTGTTACGGGTAGTGTGTTGGAGGGTTGGTGTGTTACAGGTAGTGTGTTGGAGGGTTGGTGTGTTACGGGTAGTGTGTTTGAGGGTTGGTGTGTTACAGGTAGTGTGTTTGAGGGTTGGTGTGTTACAGGTAGTGTGTTTGAGGGTTGGTGTGTTACGAGTAGTGTGTTGGAGGGTTGGTGTGTTACAGGTAGTGTGTTGGAGGGTTGGTGTGTTATGGGTAGTGTGTTTGAGGGTTGGTGTGTTATGGGTAGTGTGTTGGAGCGTTGGTGTGTTATGGGTAGTGTGTTTGAGGGTTGTGTGTTACGGGTAGTGTGTTGGAGGGTTAGTGTGTTATGGGTAGTATGTTGGAGGGTTGGTGTGTTATGGGTAGTGTGTTGGAGGGTTGGTGTGTTATGGGTAGTGTGTTGAAGGGTTGGTGTGTTATGGGTAGTGTGTTTGAGGGTTGGTGTGTGTTACAGGTAGTGTGTTGAAGGGTTGGTGTGTTATGGGTAGTGTGTTTGAGGGTTGGTGTGTTATGGGTAGTGTGTTTGAGGGTTGGTGTGTTATGGGTAGTGTGTTGGAGGGTTGGTGTGTGTTACAGGTAGTGTGTTGGAGGGTTGGTGTGTTATGGGTAGTGTGTTGGAGGGTTGGTGTGTTACAGGTAGTGTGTTTGAGGGTTGGTGTGTTACGGGTAGTGTGTTTGAGGGTTGGTGTGTTACAGGTAGTGTGTTGGAGGGTTGGTGTGTTATGGGTAGTGTGTTGGAGGGTTGGTGTGTTAAGGGTAGTGTGTTGGAGGGTTGGTGTGTTAAGGGTAGTGTGTTGGAGGGTTGGTGTGTTATGAGTAGTGTGTTGGAGGGTTGGTGTGTTATGGGTAGTGTGTTGGAGGGTTGGTGTGTTATGGGTAGTGTGTTGGAGGGTTGGTGTGTTACAGGTAGTGTGTTGGAGGGTTGGTGTGTTATGGGTAGTGTGTTGGAGGGTTGGTGTGTTATGGGTAGTGTGTTGGAGGGTTGGTGTGTTACAGGTAGTGTGTTGGAGGGTTGGTGTGTTATGGGTAGTGTGTTGGAGGGTTGGTGTGTTACAGGTAGTGTGTTGGAGGGTTGGTGTGTTACAGGTAGTGTGTTTGACGGTTGGTGTGTTAACAAGATGTCTTTGTGCAATGATGATGATGATGATGATGAAGGTAATGATGATAACCTTGTCTAGGTGATGGTGTGTCTGATGATGTGATGATGAAGGTAATGATGATAACCTTGTCTAGGTGGTGGTGTGTCTGATGATGTAATGATGAAGGTAATGATGATGATGAAGGTGATGATGATAAACCTTGTCTTGGTGGTGGTGGTGTGTCTGATGATGTAATGATGAAGGTGATGATGATGATGAAAGTGATGATGATAAACCTTGTCTATGTGGAGGTGTGTCTGATGATGTAATGATGATGATGAAGGTGATGAGGATAAACCTTGTCTAGGTGATGGTGTGTCTGATGATGTAATGATGATGATGAGGATGATGATGAGGATGATGATGATGATGGTAATGATGATAACCTTGTCTAGGTGATGGTGTGTCTGATGATGTAATGATGAAGGTAATGATGATGATGAAGGTAATGATGATAACCTTGTCTAGGTGATGGTGTGTCTGATGATGTAATGATGAAGGTAATGATGATGATGAAGGTGATGATGATAAACCTTGTCTAGGTGATGGTGTGTCTGATGATGTAATGATGAAGGTGATGATGATGATGAAGGTGATGATGAAGGTAATGATGATAACCTTGTCTCGGTGGTGGTGTGTCTGATGATGTAATGATAATGATGAAGGTGATGATGATAAACCTTGTCTAGGGACTAGAGGTGGACCAATTATGATTTCTAACCGCCGATACCGATTATTGGAGGACCAAAAAAAGCCGATACCGATTAATCGGACGATTTTTATATATATATTTGTAATAAATTCTGCATATACCCTGACTCTGTTGCACAGAACGCAAGAGAAGTGGCACAATTTCTCTAGTTAAAGAAATTCATGTTAGCAGGCAATATTAACTAAATATGCAGGTTTAAAAATATATACTTGTGTATTGATTTAAAGAAAGGCGTTGATGTTTATGGTTGGGTACACATTGGTGCAACGAAGAAGGCTGTGACAGTGCTTTTGTCAAGCTAGATAAATGCGCTAGTGATTATGTTAAGAGTGATTGTTTTTTATAAGTTTTGTTAAATCCCATAACGTTTGGCGAAGTAGTCAGGCTGTGATTCAATGATAAATTAACAGGCACCACATCGATTAGATGGAACGCAGGACAAGCTAGATAAACTAGTAATATCATCAACCATGTGTAGTTAACTAGTGATTATGTTAAGAGTGATTGTTTTTTATAAGTTTAATGCTAGCTAGCACCCTACCATGGCTCCTTCCTGTACTAGCATAACAGGTAGTCAGCCTGCCACGCAGTCTCCTCATAACAGGTAGTCAGCCTGCCACACAGTCTCCTCATAACAGGTAGTCAGCCTGCCACGCAGTCTCCTCATAACAGGTAGTCAGCCTGCCACACAGTCTCCTCATAACAGGTAGTCAGCCTCAGTCTCCTCATAACAGGTAGTCAGCCTGCCACGCAGTCTCCTCATAAGCAGGTAGTCAGCCTGCCACAGTCTCCTCATAACAGGTAGTCAGCCTGCCACAGTCTCCTCATAACAGGTAGTCAGCCTGCCACAGTCTCCTCATAACAGGTAGTCAGCCTGCCCGCAGTCTCCTCATAACAGGTAGTCAGCCTGCCACGCAGTCTCCTCATAACAGGTAGTCAGCCTGCCACAGTCTCCTCATAACAGGTAGTCAGCCTGCCACGCAGTCTCCTCATAACAGGTAGTCAGCCTGCCACACAGTCTCCTCATAATAACAGGTAGTCAGCCTGCCACGCAGTCTCCTCATAACAGGTAGTCAGCCTGCCACAGTCTCCTCATAACAGGTAGTCAGCCTGCCACACAGTCTCCTCATAACAGGTAGTCAGCCTGCCACAGTCTCCTCATAACAGGTAGTCAGCCTGCCACAGTCTCCTCATAACAGGTAGTCAGCCTGCCACAGTCTCCTCATAACAGGTAGTCAGCCTGCCAGCCTGCCACGCAGTCTCCTCATAACAGGTAGTCAGCCTGCCACAGTCTCCTCATAGCAGGTAGTCAGCCTGTCTCCTCATAACAGGTAGTCAGCCTGCCACAGTCTCCTCATAACAGGTAGTCAGCCTGCCACAGTCTCCTCATAACAGGTAGTCAGTCTCCTCATAACAGGTAGTCAGCCTGCAGGTAGTCAGCCTGCCACGCAGTCTCCTCATAACAGGTAGTCAGCCTGCCACAGTCTCCTCATAGCAGGTAGTCAGCCTGCTACGCAGTCTCCTCATAACAGGTAGTCAGCCTGCCACGCAGTCTCCTCATAACAGGTAGTCAGCCTGCCACAGTCTCCTCATAACAGGTAGTCAGCCTGCCACAGTCTCCTCATAACAGGTAGTCAGCCTGCCACAGTCTCCTCATAACAGGTAGTCAGCCTGCCACAGTCTCCTCATAACAGGTAGTCAGCCTGCCACAGTCTCCTCATAACAGGTAGTCAGCCTGCCACAGTCTCCTCATAACAGGTAGTCAGCCTGCCACAGTCTCCTCATAACAGGTAGTCAGCCTGCCACAGTCTCCTCATAACAGGTCAGCCTGCCACAGTCTCCTCATAACAGGTAGTCAGCCTGCCACGCAGTCTCCTCATAACAGGTAGTCAGCCTGCCACGCAGTCTCCTCATACAGGTAGTCAGCCTGCCACACAGTCTCCTCATAACAGGTAGTCAGCCTGCCACAGTCTCCTCATAACAGGTAGTCAGCCTGCCACGCAGTCTCCTCATAACAGGTAGTCAGCCTGCCACGCAGTCTCCTCATAGCAGGTAGTCAGCCTGGTGGTCTCCTCATAACAGGTAGTCAGCCTGGTCTCCTCATAACAGGGTCAGCCTGCCACAGTAACAGGTAGTCAGCCTGTCTCCTCATAACAGGTAGTCAGCCTGCCACAGTCTCCTCATAACAGGTAGTCAGCCTGCCACATCTGTCTAACAGGTAGTCAGCCTGCCCACAGTAGCAGGTAGTCAGCCTGCCACAGTCTCCTCATAACAGGTAGTCAGCCTGCCAAGCAGTCTCCTCGTAGTGCAGTAGTAGCCTGCCACAGTAGCAGGTAGTCAACAGTCTCCTTGTCTGGTCTCCTCATAACAGGTGGTGGTCTCCTCATAACAGGTAGTGTGATGATGAAGAGTATGGTGGTAACATTGTCTAGGTGTGGTGGTGGTCAGCCTGCCACAGTCTCCTGGTAACAGGTGATGATGAAGAGTATGGTGGTAACATTGTCTAGGTGGTGGTGGTCTGTGTGATGATGAAGAGTATGGTGGTAACATTGTCTAGGTGGTGGTGGTCTGTGTGATGATGAAAAGAGTATGGTGGTAAGGGGGTGGTGGTGGTGTGTGATGATGAAGAGTATGGTGTAACATTGTCTAGGTGGTGGTGGTCTGTGTGATGATGAAGAGTATGGTGGTAACATTGTCTAGGTGGTGGTGGTCTGTGTGATGATGAAGAGTATGGTGGTAACATTGTCTAGGTGGTGGTGTGTCTGATGATGAAGAGTATGGTGGTAACATTGTCTAGGTGGTGGTGGTGTGTGTGATGATGAAGAGTATGGTGGTAACATTGTCTAGGTGGTGGTGGTCTGTGTGATGATGAAGAGTATGGTGGTAACATTGTCTAGGTGGTGGTGGTCTGTGTGATGATGAAGAGTATAGGTGGGTGTCTGTGTGTAACATTGTAACATTGTCTAGGTGGTGGTGGTCTGTGTGATGATGAAGAGTATGGTGGTAAGGTGTGTCTGATGATGAAGAGTATGGTGGTAACATTGTCTAGGTGGTGGTGGTCTGTGTGATGATGAAGAGTATGGTGGTAACATTGTCTAGGTGGTGGTGGTCTGTGTGATGATGAAGAGTATGGTGGTAAGGTGTGTCTGATGATGAAGAGTATGGTGGTAACATTGTCTAGGTGGTGGTGGTGGTCCGTGTGATGATGAAGAGTATGGTGGTAAGGTGTGTCTGATGATGAAGAGTATGGTGGTAACATTGTCTAGGTGGTGGTGGTGGTCTGTGTGATGATGAAGAGTATGGTGGTAAGGTGTGTCTGATGATGAAGAGTATGGTGGTAACATTGTCTAGGTGGTGGTGGTCTGTGTGATGATGAAGAGTATGGTGGTAACTGATGATGAAGAGTATGGTGGTTGTCTAGGTGGTGGTGGTCTGTGTGATGATGAAGAGTATGGTGTTAACTTTGTCTAGGTGGTGGTGGTCTGTCTGATGAGCTGCTGTCCCAGGCGGTGATGATGATGATGATGATGATGAAGAGTATGGTGTTAACTTTGTCTAGGTGGTGGTGTGTCTGTCTGATGAGCTGCTGTCCCAGGCGGTGATGATGATGATGATGATGAAGAGTATGGTGTTAACTTTGTCTAGGTGGTGGTGTGTCTGTCTGATGAGCTGCTGTCCCAGGCGGTGATGATGGTGGAGAGTTGTCGTCCCACTCTGACTATCAACCTGTCTGGAGCACGACAACACTGGCTGGAGGGCATGCTCAGGCATGAGATAGGTACAGTACGTTGAATGCACCATACAGCATGTTTTTACTGTGGGGGATCTGGGATGGGAGATGGGGGGTATGGGATGGGAGATGGGGGGTATGGGATGGGAGATGGGGGTTATGGGATGGGAGATGGGGGGTATGGGATGGGAGATGGGGGGTATGGGATGGGAGATGGGGGTTATGGGATGGGAGATGGGGGGTATGGGATGGGAGATGGGGGTATGGGATGGGAGATGGGGGTTATGGGATGGGAGATGGGGGGTATGGGATGGGAGATGGGGGGTATGGGATGGGAGATGGGGGGTATGGGATGGGAGATGGGGGTATGGGATGGGAGATGGGGGGTATGGGATGGGAGATGGGGGGTATGGGATGGGAGATGGGGGGTATGGGATGGGAGATGGGGGGTATGGGATGGGAGATGGGGGGTATGGGATGGGAGATGGGGGGTATGGGATGGGAGATGGGGGGTATGGGATGGGAGATGGGGGGTATGGGATGGGAGATGGGGGGTATGGGATGGGAGATGGGGGTATGAGATGGGGGTATGGGATGGGAGATGGGGGGTATGGGATGGGAGATGGGGGTATGGGATGGGAGATGGGGGTATGGGATGGGAGATGGGGGTATGAGATGGGGGTATGGGATGGGAGATGGGGGTATGGGATGGGAGATGGGGGTATGGGATGGGAGATGGGGGTATGGGATGGGAGATGGGGGGGTATGGGATGGGAGATGGGGGGTATGGGATGGGAGATGGGGGGTATGGGATGGGAGATGGGGGGTATGGGATGGGAGATGGGGGTATGAGATGGGGGTATGGGATGGGAGATGGGGGGTATGGGATGGGAGATGGGGGTTGTGTTTATCATCCACACAGCATCATAAATGAGTTCTGAGTTATAATCTGCGTGTCCTACCAGGTACACAGCGCCTCTATTACATCCTCATGTTATTCCATCTCTGTCCCCCCCAGGAACCCACTACCTTAGAGGTGTGAACAACAACCTCCAGCCCTGGTCTACTTCCGCAGGCAGGAAGCAGTATGGCCTCAAACCGGCCAATCCCACGGAAGAAGGCCTGGCCAGCCTGCACAGTGTGTTGCTACGGAAACAGCCCTACCTGTGGCGCGCCGCTCTGCTCTACTATACGGTGTATCACGCCACCAGGATGGGCTTCAGCCAGCTCTTCAGCCACATCGCTCAGTTCGTCCAGGATCCCGCGGTGCGCTGGGAGTACTGCCTCAGAGCCAAGAGGGGACAGACGGACACCTCGGAGCCTGGTGAGAGTGTGTGTGTGTGTGTCGTGTGTGTCGTGTGTGTGTGTTTGTGTGTGTGTGTGTCTGTGTGTGTCGTGTATGTGGGTGTGTGTGTATGTGTATGTGTGTATGTTTGTATGTGTGCGTGTGTGTGTGTGCGTGCGTGCGTGCGTGCGTGTGTGACTACACTAACCATTGCACATGTACCAGTAGTAGATCTATGCACCCAAAAGAATCTTGACTTATTATGTAAACATTTGTTTTAAAGGATTGGTAGTCTCTGTGTTGACTTGATGGTTTGTGTGGTTGTGAATCAGGCTGTTTCAGTAAAGATCAGGTGTACCTGGACGGAATCCTCAGGATTCTACGACATCGGAGCAACATCGACTTCAAGATGCTGACCTCGCTAGGCAAGGTCAGTCGTCATCCTCCCGTACAGGATCGGTTCATGTTTACCCCCCCCCCCGGCGATGATATATAGTTTGGTTGTTTCATGGTGGACACATTTGCAGCAAAAAAAACAAGCTGAATTGTAGTTTATACCTCATAATAGAGCACCAGACAAGGCTGTTGTAATATCAGATGGGGTGGGAAAGAGGTTGAGTCTGTAAATTTACCACCGATGTGATGATGATGACGTTAACCTTCTTCTTCTGGCCCTCCAGGTGTCGTTTGAGGACGTAGAAAGGCTACGGCACTTCGCTGTCCTGCGCCGGACCAGAATCCCTCACTTCATGCAGGACCAGGAGACATACCTTCAGCATCTGGACCACATTGTCGCGGTCAACGAACTGAGCGACGCTCAGCTTAGAGAACTCCTTCCCTGACCGACCGGCCGGCCGACCGACCGGCCGACCGACCGACCGACCTTCAGCTGAGCGCTGTAGATCACCTGCTGGGCGTCAACAACTGGGCGTCAACGATTCAACATGTAGAATGGTCGGGAAATGAATAGAAAATGGCGGATGATGTTCGGTGGTCAGAGGCGTTAAGAATGGTCACCTGCTGCTAATTACCTCTGGTCAGCGTGGTCTGTTTTCCCCTTGACTGACTGACCCCTCTGGTCTAGACTGGCCATCCCATCCTTGACTGACCCCTCTGGTCTAGACTGGCCATCCATCCTTGACTGACTCCCTCTGTTCTAGACTGGCCATCCATCCTTGACTGACTCCTCTGGTCTAGACTGGCCATCCCATCCTTGACTGACCCCTCTGGTCTAGACTGGCCATCCCATCCTTGACTGACCCCTCTGGTCTAGACTGGCCATCCCATCCTTGACTGACTCCCTCTGGTCTAGACTGGCCATCCATCCTTGACTGACTCCTCTGGTCTAGACTGGCCATCCATCCTTGACTGACTCCCTCTGGTCTAGACTGGCCATCCCATCCTTGACTGACTGACCCCTCTGGTCTAGACTGGCCATCCATCCTTGACTGACTCCCTCTGGTCTAGACTGGCCATCCCATCCTTGACTGACTCCCTCTGGTCTAGACTGGCCATCCATCCTTGACTGACTCCTCTGGTCTAGACTGGCCATCCATCCTTGACTGACTCCCTCTGGTCTAGACTGGCCATCCCATCCTTGACTGACTGACCCCTCTGGTCTAGACTGGCCATCCATCCTTGACTGACTCCCTCTGGTCTAGACTGGCCATCCATCCTTGACTGACTCCCTCTGGTCTAGACTGGCCATCCATCCTTGACTGACTCCCTCTGGTCTAGACTGGCCATCCATCCTTGACTGACTCCCTCTGGTCTAGACTGGCCATCCCATCCTTGACTGACTCCCTCTGGTCTAGACTGGCCATCCATCCTTGACTGACTCACTCTGGTCTAGACTGGCCATCCCATCCTTGACTGACTCCCTCTGGTCTAGACTGGCCATCCATCCTTGACTGACTCCCTCTGGTCTAGACTGGCCATCCCATCCTTGACTGACTCCCTCTGGTCTAGACTGGCCATCCCATCCTTGACTGACTCCCTCTGGTCTAGACTGGCCATCCATCCTTGACTGACTCCCTCTGGTCTAGACTGGCCATTCATCCTTGACTGACTCACTCTGGTCTAGACTGGCCATCCATCCTTGACCGACTCCCTCTGGTCTAGACTGATCCTAATCCTCCCAAGTGTCATTCATCACTCTGCTGTTGGAAAGCCCTGGAAATGAAGGCCAGTGTCCGACAGACAGAGTGTGTGGAACGAACAGATCAACACTCAGATCATATCTACTACGCTTGGATCATATTCACTATGGTTGAGTCCTAAACGGCACCCTATTATCTGTATAGAGCCTTATGGACCCAGGTCAACAGTAGTGCACTACCCTATGGACCCTGGGCAACAGTAGTGCACTACCCTATGGACCCTGGTCAACAGTAGCGCACTACCCTATGGACCCTGGTCAACAGTAGTGCACTACCCTATGGACCCTGGTCAACAGTAGTGCACTAACCTATGGACCCTGGTCAACAGTAGTGCACTACCCTATGGACCCTGGTCAACAGTAGTGCACTACCCTATGGACCCTGGTCAACAGTAGTGCACTACCCTATTGGACCCTGGTGAACAGTAGTGCACTACCCTATGGACCCTGGTCAACAGTAGTGCACTACCCTATTGGACCCTGGTGAACAGTAGTGCACTACCCTATTGGACCCTGGTGAACAGTAGTACACTACCCTATTGGACCCTGGTCAACAGTAGTGCACTACCCTATGGACCCTGGTCAATAGTAGTGCACTACCCTGGTCAACAGTAGTACACTACCCTATGGACCCTGGTCAACAGTAGTACACTACCCTATAGACCCTGGTCAACAGTAGTGCACTACCCTATGGACCCTGGTCAACAGTAGTGCACTACCCTATAGACCCTGGTCAACAGTAGTACACTACCCTATTGGACCCTGGTCAACAGTAGTGCACTACCCTATTGGACCCTGGTGAACAGTAGTGCACTACCCTATGGACCCTGGTCAACAGTAGTGCACTACCCTATGGACCCTGGTCAACAGTAGTGCACTACCCTATGGGCCCTGGTCAACAGTAGTGCACTACCCTATGGACCCTGGTCAACAGTAGTGCACTACCCTATGGACCCTGGTCAACAGTAGTGCACTACCCTATAGACCCTGGTCAACAGTAGTACACTACCCTATGGACCCTGGTCAACAGTAGTGCACTACCCTATGGACCCTGGTCAACAGTAGTACACTACGCTATAGACCCTGGTCAACAGTAGTACACTACCCTATGGACCCTGGTCAACAGTAGTGCACTACCCTATGGACCCTGGTCAACAGTAGTGCATTACCCTATGGACCCTGGTCAACAGTAGTGCACTACCCTATGGACCCTGGTCAACAGTAGTGCACTACCCTATGGACCCTGGTCAACAGTAGTGCACTACCCTATGGACCCTGGTCAACAGTAGTGCACTACCCTATGGACCCTGGTCAACAGTAGTGCACTACCCTATGGACCCTGGTCAACAGTAGTGCACTACCCTATGGACCCTGGTCAACAGTAGTGCACTACCCTATGGACCCTGGTCAACAGTAGTGCACTACCCTATTGGACCCTGGTCAACAGTAGTGCACTACCCTATGGACCCTGGTCAACAGTAGTGCACTACTCTATGGACCCTGGTCAACAGTAGTGCACTACTCTATGGACCCTGGTCAACAGTAGTGCACTACCCTATGGACCCTGGTCAACAGTAGTGCACTACCCTATGGACCCTGGCCAACAGTAGTGCACTACCCTATTGGACCCTGGTCAACAGTAGTGCACTACCCTATGGACCCTGGTCAACAGTAGTGCACTACCCTATAGACCCTGGTCAACAGTAGTGCACTATAAAGGGAACAGGCTGCCATGTGGGATGCATCCTATATCATGGTCATACAGTCCAACAGGTCAGTGGATTGTTGTGATGACAGCAGTCCTGCAGAGAAACAGAACGGTTCTTCTGATACCTGGATGACGTCTACCAACCTCCTGGATGACGTATACCAACCTCCTGGATGATGTCTACCTTGGGGTTCATATTCAACCTCCTGGATGATGTCTACTAACCCCCTGGATGATGTCTACCAACCCCTGGATGATGTCTACCTTGGGGTTCATATTCAACCTCCTGGATGATGTCTACCAACCCCTGGATGATGTCTACCAACCTCCTGGATGATGTCTACCTTGGGGTTCATATTCAACCTCCTGGATGATATCTACCTTGGGGTTCATATTCAACCTCCTGGATGATGTCTACCTTGGGGTTCATATTCAACTTCCTGGATGATGTCTACCAACCCCTGGATGATGTCTACCAACCTCCTGGATGATGTCTACCTTGGGGTTCATATTCAACCTCCTGGATGATGTCTACCAACCCCTGGATGATGTCTACCAACCCCTGGATGATGTCTACCAACCTCCTGGATGATGTCTACCTTGGGGTTCATATTCAACTTCCTGGATGATGTCTACCAACCCCCTGGATGATGTCTACCTTGGGTTCATATTCAACCTCCTGGATGATGTCTACCAACCCCCTGGATGATGTCTACCAACCCCTGGATGATGTCTACCTTGGGGTTCATATCCAACCTCCTGGATGATGTCTACCTTGGGGTTCATATCCAACCTCCTGGATGATGTCTACCTTGGGGTTCATATCCAACCTCCTGGATGATGTCTACCTTGGGGTTCATATCCAACCCCCTGGATGATGTCTACCTTGGGGTTCATATCCAACCCCCTGGATGATGTCTATATTTGGGTTCATATTCAACCTCCTGGATGATATCTACCAACCCTCTGTTTGAAATTATTTGTTTTTTTAGTCTAATATGTGTGTCGTGGCTTCTTGTGGTCAATTTGCAGTCTATAAGTCATTTCTAATGATGTTTTCCAAACCTCTGAACATCTGCTGAAGAATGTAAAAACGGTTCTGTGGCTGAATCTAGTTGATGGGGCGGCAGGGTAGCCTAGTGGTTAGAGTGTAGAGGCGGCAGGGTAGCCTAGTGGTTAGAGTGTAGAGGCGGCAGGGTAGCCTAGTGGTTAGAGTGTAGAGGCGGCAGGGTAGCCTAGTGGTTAGAGTGTAGAGGCGGCAGGGTAGCTTAGTGGTTAGAGTGTAGAGGCGGCAGGGTAGCCTAGTGGTTAGAGTGTAGAGGCGGCAGGGTAGCCTAGTGGTTAGAGTGTAGAGGCGGCAGGGTAGCCTAGTGGTTAGAGTGGAGGGCGGCAGTGTAGCCTAGTGGTTAGAGTGTAGAGAGGGCAGGGTAGCCTAGTGGTTAGAGTGTAGAGGCGGCAGGGTAGCCTAGTGGTTAGAGTGTAGAGGCGGCAGGGTAGCCTAGTGGTTAGAGTGGAGGGGCGGCAGTGTAGCCTAGTGGTTAGAGTGTAGAGAGGGCAGGGTAGCCTAGTGGTTAGAGTGTAGAGGCGGCAGGGTAGCCTAGTGGTTAGAGTGTAGAGGCGGCAGGGTAGCCTAGTGGTTAGAGTGTAGAGGCGGCAGGGTAGCCTAGTGGTTAGAGTGTAGAGGCGGCAGGGTAGCCTAGTGGTTAGAGTGTAGAGGCGGCAGGGTAGCCTAGTGGTTAGAGTGTAGAGGCGGCAGTGTAGCCTAGTGGTTAGAGTGTAGAGGCGGCAGGGTAGCCTAGTGGTTAGAGTGTAGAGGCGGCAGGGTAGCCTAGTGGTTAGAGTGTAGAGGCGGCAGTGTAGCCTAGTGGTTAGACTGTAGCCTAGTGGTTAGAGTGTAGAGGCGGCAGGGTAGCCTAGTGGTTAGAGTGTAGAGGCGGCAGCGTAGCCTAGTGGTTAGAGCGTTGGACTAGTAACCGAAAGGTTGCAAGTTCAAATCCCGAGCTGACAAGGTACAAAATCTGTCGTTCTGCCCCTGAACAGGCAGTTAACCCACTGTTCCCAGGCCGTCATTGAAAATAAGAATTTGTTCTTAACTGACTTGCCTAGTAAAATAAAGATACATTTTTTTTTTTTAAAGTTCCCCTGCTGTAACCTCCAGCTAACCTGGCTACAAAGTTGAGCTCAATTCAGGAAGTACACTGACATTCCAATTCTCTTCAACAAAGAACATTTGGAATTAGGTTTACTTGCTCTATTGACTGGAATGGAAATGGAATTGAGCCCAAGCCTGTCTGGATGTATCATATAATATACCCACTGGGCAAAACACTGGTTGAATCAACGTTATTACAGCATTTCAACCAAACAAAAAAAGATCTGTGATGAAATTCAATCAATGTGGAAAACTGATTGGATTAGAAAGTTATCAACCAATGGGGATTTAGTCTATTTTACACCCATCTTTTAACCTAAATACAATGTCATCGTGACATTTTTAGTTAATTTCACATTGGATTCATGTTCGTTGACAACTCAACCAAATATAAATCAAAACTAGATGTTGAACTAACGTCTGTGCCCAGTGGGTACATCGCCTACATTATACCACTGCAGCCCATGTCTGTAAAACTGTGCTTCTGCTTCCTCTACCTCTGGAAACAACCACAGGGTCATGTCATGGATTTGTAAGTTCTTTCATTTGTCTGTTTTTATTTTCAGGACAAAAACAATGAATGTCTATGGTATTAGTTTTGTATCTCCTTTTTGTGGAGCTGATTGTTTTAAGCGTTTAGCTTTGCTAAAAAGAACAACAAGGAGCACTCAGTTCTATTCCAGAACACAGATAAAGAACACCAAGGATCACTCAGTTCTATTCCAGAACACACATAAAGAACACCAAGGAGCACTCAGTTCTATTCCAGAACACAGGTAAAGAACACCAAGGAGCACTCAGTTCTATTCCAGAACACAGGCAAAGAACACCAAGGAGCACTCAGTTCTATTCCAGAACACAGGCAAAGAACACCAAGGAGCACTCAGTTCTATTCCAGAACACAGGCAAAGAACACCAAGGAGCACTCAGTTCTATTCCAGTATACAGGTAAAGAACACCAAGGAGCACTCAGTTCTATTCCAGAACACAGGCAAAGAACACCAAGGAATTATTTTCCAGAAACCAGGTGAAGAAGACTAAAACTATTGAGAGCCAATAGACTCATTCTGACTGGTCTGAATGTTCACTTAAAATAAATCTTCCCTGGTATTAGTTTTTACAACTATTTAACCACACATGTATCTTATTGTGTGGTTAAATCCGACCCAGTTCTGATTGTTATTTTGTTGTGTTGAGCGAGAGCTCCCTTGGTGGGCTTCAAGCTCCCTTGATATATCAGCGCTATTGTATTAATGTGATGTGACTGAGCTGAAGGCCTGAGATTGCCTTGCCTCCACCCCACGTGGGATCCTTTGTCTTCTATGCCAGGTCCATGGACGTTTTAGGCCGCGTTCCCCTGCTCAGACATTGGTTGAGTGCCACTTCATTGACTGTGCTGTCGGGCACCAGACCGATATAACGTGGTTATCTGATCGGTTAAACACCTATCCAGGCGTTGCGAGATCTGGAATGCATCAGCAACATCTGGCCAGAGGAACACACCCATATATAAAACGGCAGGCCTCTGAGATACACTACCATGGCAACCTTAATTCATACTGCCAGGCAGCCAAAGCTGACTAATCACAGCAGCTTCCTCCTTTCCTATGTTTGACAAGGAATGTGCGTGATTGGCTGTAGAGGAGAAAGGTGGCGTTGTGGGCGTGCCTTAGATGGGTTTTCGAATAGAACTCACCTGGGCTGCGTTCAGCAGGGCACGACGTTGTGGAATTGTGTCAACTCTATTCATAGCATTTCTCTGCAGTGTTCAGTGTATTTCAACCTGCTGAACGCAGCCCTGCTGAAGTTAGACTTCTGTCGACTGCATTTTAATCATCACTCTTATCATTTGTATTGCATGAATGTTGCACATTTTATGTTCTGGAAATAATCTGGGATTCACAGATTATTTATTAAAAACAACACATTAAAACTGACGTCGTCTATAACTTTCTATAATTTACATTTGGAAATGTATTAGACACTGATCTGAGAAGTGTTCATATTTTGACTTAGAGCATTCAGAAAGTATTCAGACCCCTTGATATCCCCCCACATTTTATTAAAGTTAGCCTTATTCTAAAATTGATTAAATACATTTTTAAAAACCCTCAAACTACAGACAATAACCCATAATGACAAAGCAAAAAGTGACATTTTCGCTAATTTATATTAAAAATAAAAAACAGAATTACCTTATTTACTTAAGTATTTAGACACTTTGCAATGAGACTCAAAATTGAGCTCCTGACCATCCTTGAGATGTTTCTACAACTTGTAGACCACCTGTGGTAAATTTGATTGGACATGAAAGGCACACACCTGTCTATATAAGGTCCCACAGTTGACAGTGTATGTCAGAGCAAAAACCAAGCCATAAGGTCGGAGGAATTGTCTGTAGAGCTCCGAGACAGGATTGTGTTGAGGCAACGATCTGGGGAAGGGTACCAAAAAATGTCTACAGCATTGAAGGTCCCAAGAACACAGTGGCATCCAGCGTTCTTAAATAGAAGAAGTTAGGAACCACCAAGATTCTTCCTAGAGATGGCAGCCCTGCCAAACTGAGCAATTGGGGGAGAAGGGCCTTGGTCAGGGAGGTGACCAAGAACCCAATGGTCACTGACAGAGCTCTAGATTTAATCTGTGGAGATGGGAGAACTTTCCAGAAGGACAACCATCTCTGCAGCACTCCACCAATCAGGCCTTTCTGATAAGAGTGGACAGACTTCGGTAAAAGGCACACGACAGTGCGCTTGGACTTTGCCAAAAGGAACCTAAAGACTGACCACAAGATACAAGGTTCTCTGGTCTGATGAAACCAATATTTAACTCTTTTGCCTGAATGCCAAGCGACACATTGGAAAAAACCAGGCACCATCCCTACGGTGAAGCATGGTGGTGGCAGCATCATGCTGTGGGGATGGTTTTCAGAGGCAGGGACTGGGAGACTAGTCAGGATCGAGGCAAAGATAAACAGAGCAAAGTACAGAGAGATCCTTGATGAAAACCTGCAGCAGAGCGCTCAGGACCTCAGACTGGGGTAAAGGTTCACCATCCAACAGGACAACAACCCTAGGTACACAGCCAAGACAACGCAAGAGTGGCTTCGGGACAAGTCTCTGACTGTCCTTGAGTGGCCCTGCCAGAGCCTGGACTTGAACCCGGTCGAACATCTCTGGAGAGACGAAAGGAGCTGTGCAGCAATACTCCCCATATCCAACCTGACAGAGCTTGAGAGGACCTGCAGAGATACAGGTGACAGAGCCTGAGAGGATCTGCAGAGATACAGGTGACAGAGCCTGAGAGGATCTGCAGAGATACAGGTGACAGAGCTTGAGAGGATCTGCAGAGATACAGGTGACAGAGCCTGAGAGGACCTGCAGAGATACAGGTGACAGAGCTTGTAGCGTCATACCCAAGACTCAAGGCTGTAATCTCTGCCAAAAGTGCTTCAACAAAGCAGAGTAAAAGGTCTGAATACTGATGTAAAATGTAATATGTCTGTTTTTCTTTTTTTATACAGTTTTTTTTTTTTAATTAAGTCTTTGCTTTGTAATTATGGGGTGTTGTGTGTTGATTGAGGGGAAAAGCAATGTTAGAATAAGGCTTTAACGTAACAAAATGTGGAAAAAGTCTAGGGGTCTGGAATACTTTCCGAATGCTCTGTCAGTATTTCGGTTTCTACTGATCAATCAGAAATCGATATAATAAAAATAATAAAAACAGGCACAAAAACATTTAAATAAAAATGGTTTATTCTCTTTAATATAGTATTTGTTCTATCCATAGCAGAAAAGAGCCTCCATGCCACTCAGTGCTATTATAACTCTGACCCCAGGCCAGTGCAGCTCCATACTGACCAACACACATCTCACAGCACAACACCAGTGCCAAACTGACCTGGAGTCAGTCTCTGTATCACATCTGACATCAGCTTATTTGAAAACAGGGGAGTGGAGCTGGGTGGGGTGGGGAGCGGGCAGGGATTTCAGGGGCAGTTCTAGGAGGCAATATCACACCTCACAGCTTGGATCCGATACGCTGTGTGTGACTGGGGCCAAGCAACGCTAGAACCCACGTTGTGAAAGATTTAGGTTTAATCCAAGAGTGTTGTGTGTGTTGCAAGTTGACTTCTTGCTCCAGTATGGCTGTAGACTTGGAGGCAGATCGTTTCTGCCACGAAAGGGTCACAAGTTGAGGTAACAAAGGTTTTCCTGGACGGCAAAGAAGGAATAGAGACACGATCAAAAGAATGGAAGTCTGGGCTTGTTACACTCTGGGTGTTTCTGTGCAGGTATGTGTGTGTGGACAGGTGTGAGAATGAGTACAGGTCAGGGTTCTGCCCAGGATTATTTAACAAGGTGGTGCAGCTGAGCAGCTGTTGAAAACACCTGTAACTGACATTTCCTGCAATCTACTCATGAATATTGAAGTATTGTATTTTACATAATGGCGCTGCCAGTCCACCAGGTGGCGCCGCTCGAACATTCTTTGGGGAGAACTCTGTGTGTCTGTACGTTACCTCCTCTCTGTCCATCATGTTGCATTGGATCCACTTATTGCCTTGGTGTCTGTGTTGGAGATGGTCTGTTCATTCAGCACCGGATCTGAGGGACACAGAACATGGTAGTCAGGAGACCATCTCTTTCCAATTCACTCTTCATCAGTACAGGTCAAAGGTTAAAGGGACGGTGAGAGATTCACTCTTCATCAGTACAGGTCAAAGTTTAAAGGGATGGTGAGAGATCCACTCTTCATCAGTACAGGTCAAAGTTTAAAGGGATGGTGAGAGATTCACTCTTCATCAGTACAGGTCAAAGTTTAAAGGGACGGTGAGAGATTCACTCTTCATCAGTACAGGTCAAAGTTTAAAGGGACGGTGAGAGATTCACTCTTCATCAGTACAGGTCAAAGTTTAAAGGGACGGTGAGAGATTAACTCTTCATCAGTACAGGTCAAAGTTTAAAGGGACGGTGAGAGATTCACTCTTCATCAGTACAGGTCAAAGTTTAAAGGGACAGTAAGAGATTCACACTTCATCAGTACAGGTCAAGGTTTAAAGGGATGGTGAGAGATTCACTCTTCATCAGTACAGGTCAAAGTTTAAAGGGACAGTGAGAGATTTCTGCAATAAAGTTCTCCGTTAAACAGTCAGATGAAAAAAAATGCTTAAAGGGATACTTCTGGATTTTTGCAACGATGTCCTTAATCTACTGCAGGCATGCTAGCAGATACCCATAGACTTCCAGCCATTGTGCTAACGGTAATTAGCATTGGCTCGTGAAACTGCCTCTAACTTCCTTCATACTGGACACAGAAATGTAAAAATAGTATCTACAACTTCAACTGACTATGGGGAAGTACATAAATGGCCTCTGACAAAATCCCAAAGTATCCCTTTAATTGGCAAAAATCTGAAACCATCACTTTAAGGGTTTGAACTGCTTCTATCTATTTACACAACATCACATAAATAATTGCATACTGGACACAGAATGAGTGCAGTTCACTGCCTAGCATTGAGTCCATGGACAGGGATGGAGAGAGACAGCGAAAGACAAAGATGGAGGAACGAGGAAAGATGGGGTGAAAGAGTGAGATTAGAGTTGAGTGGTCGTTGTGCAGCGCTCTGGCACTCAACATCCTAAAATAAAAATGTTGTTTCGCTCAGCACACAAAGAAACCCGCAGCTCCAAATTCGCTCCATTCATTTCCAAATGCAATACAAGTCCAAAGTTGACACCTACTCAAGAAAGGGTTTATCTTTATTTTGACTTTGTAGAATAATACATTGTAGAAAATAAGTTTTTAAAATATAAAAGAAAAACCCTGGAATAAGTAAGTGTGTCCAAACTTCTGCCTGGACCCGTCTCTACTTCAGTGACGACACACCGGTTGGTTTTGATGTCGGTCATCATAATGGGGCGGCAGGTAGTGGTTGGAGCATTGGACTTGAAACCGAAAGGTTGTAAGATCGAATCCCCGAGCTGACCAGGTTAAAACAAAACAAAAAAGTAGTTCTGCCCCTGAACAGGCAGATAAACCCCACTGTTCCCAGGCCGTCATCGTAAATGAACATGTTCTTAACTAACTTGTTCAATAAAAGGAAAAATCAATAATAAGCTTCAACATGTCATCGGCTCCTGAACAAGGACCAAGCTGATGATATGTGGCGGCCAAGTTTTAAAAAACGATGAGCCTTTTCTCCAATCTATTCAATCCCAGATACTTCAGTCGTAACCGTCACTGCTGCGCTCACATTTTACAGTTGACACACAACTTTAGCACCGTTACAAACGTACTCTTATTATTTAATAAAAGCCTTTATATAAATCATCAATTACAGTGTCCCGTTACCTGGTGGACTGATATCTACGTCTCTGTTTATTAGAGGTGGGGAGGCTAAATGAAGACCACAGAGCAGGCCATATTAAGAGAATGGTGAAGAAGAGGGACTTTTAAATGCGGTACCACAGTTAAATTGGAGGAAGAGACAAGGACAATGTTCGAGAAAAAAAAAAATCGATCCTCTCCATGCTCCGCTCCTCTCATATCTTCTGCTGTGTGTGTTGAGCTTTAGGGTTCTACACAGTCTACTCAAACCGAGCCGACAGAGGTCTGTTTGTGTCGACTTCCAAATATTCTGCCTCACAAATGTTGGTAGAATTACGTATAGAGAGAGATGGAAACAGACCTCTGTAGGCTCTGTTAGAGTAGACTGTGTAGACCCCTTTACAGAAGTATGGATGCTGCACGGCCTCAGGTAGACAGACAGGTGTGTATCTTACAGAAGTATGGGTGCTGCACGGCCTCAGGTAGACAGACAGACAGGTGTGTATCTTACAGAAGTATGGATGCTGCATGGCCTCAGGTAGACAGACAGACAGGTGTGTATCTTACAGAAGTATGGATGCTGCACGGCCTCAGGTAGACAGACAGGTGTGTATCTTACAGAAGTATGGATGCTGCATGGCCTCAGGTAGACAGACAGACAGGTGTGTATCTTACAGAAGTATGGATGCTGCACGGCCTCAGGTAGACAGACAGACAGGTGTGTATCTTACAGAAGTATGGATGCTGCACGGCCTCAGGTAGACAGACAGGTGTGTATCTTACAGAAGTATGGATGCTGCATGGCCTCAGGTAGACAGACAGACAGACGTGTATCTTACAGAAGTATGGATGCTGCATAGCCTCAGCAGCGGTCAGTCTCTGCTGGTGGTCGTAACGTAGCAGCTTGTCCAGCAGGTCCAGGGCCTCAGGGGTCACCAGATGCTGGTTCTCTGTCTGGACAAACTGCTCCCAGCGCTTCCTCGTCTGCCTGCGGGGAGGAGAGGGGGAGGTACTGCTTGATCTGGCCCAATAAGAAACAGGGGGGTACTGCTTGATCTGGCCCAATAAGAAACAGGGAGGTACTGCTTGATCTGGCCCAATAAGAAACAGGGAGGTACTGCTTGATCTGGCCCAATAAGAAACAGGGAGGTACTGCTTGATCTGGCCCAATAAGAAACAGGGAGGTACTGCTTGATCTGGCCCAATAAGAAACAGGGAGGTACTGCTTGATCTGGCCCAATAAGAAACAGGGAGGTACTGCTTGATCTGGCCCAATAAGAAACAGGGAGGTACTGCTTGATCTGGTCCAATAAGAAACTCTATTGAGTTTAACATCTCAAAATGTAACGCTGCGGTTGTGTTCCGATGGGGTATGTTGACACATCGTTTCACAAGTATCGCCGTTCCCAAGGGAACAAACATCCAATAAAAAGGAGAGACTGGGAGGCTAAAATGAGAAGGTGATTGGACCTATACTTTGTATTCCATGTCCTTCAGGGTAACACGGAAACAACAGAACACTGGGATGTGGATTTCTACACAATCTATTTCTATCTGAACATTCCACACGGTAGGCTAGCACAGTGGTATGTGCTCCGTGTAAACAAACAGTCTTGCCCACCCACTGCACTAAAACAAATCCCAATAGAGCCACTGAATACCACCCCAGGAGTCCTCAACAGCAGCCCCTCTCCCCACCTGAGTGACAGTCGGTTCCTGGCATGTCAGTGCTTTGTCAAATTGTTTGGCTTTTTCAATGAGCAATAGACTCGACGAGAGCACGAACAGGGTCAGGCTAGCCCCGTGCTACGCCCCCTAGTGGTACTTACTGTCCCAGGAGGTCTTTGAAACGTGTGTCCAGCTCGATGTGGTACTTGTGTAGGTAGCCGAACAGCTCATCTGTCCCAAGAACCTTAGCGATGCGGACCAGCTGGACACAACATGGGGACAGAGGAACGTTGAGACACACACGTCGAGCATCCAGCCACACCTTCTCCGTCAAAGATGAACCGTGTTCATAGTGTGTATTCATGTGGTCATTTAGTTGTACTTATATAGAACTAAATGAAATGTATATAAATATATATAAATAAATAAAAACAACAGGGATGTTTTGACAATAGAAGTGATGACCTCTAGCGGTTGGTCCCACTCCCAATGATGCCATTTCACACTGTGGTATTACATACAAGCATAGTATCATGGACTAGTGTAGTGTGGAGCGGCGTGCGTGATCGTAGTTGCCCCGTGTGTGCGTGCGTGATCGTAGTTGCCCCGTGTGTGCGTGCGTGATCGTAGTTGCCCCGTGTGTGCGTGCGTGATCGTAGTTGCCCCGTGTGTGCGTGCGTGATCGTAGTTGCCCCGTGTGTGCGTGCGTGATCGTAGTTGCCCTGTGTGTGCGTGCGTGATCGTAGTTGCCCTGTGTGTGCGTGCCTGATCGTAGTTGTCCCGTGTGTGTGTGCCTGATCGTAGTTGTGTGTGTGTGTGTACCTGATCGTAGTTGTCCTGTGTGTGTGTGTGTGTGTGTACCTGATCGTAGTTGTCCTGTGTGTGTGTGTGTGTGTGTACCTGATCGTAGTTGTCCTGTGTGTGTGTGTGTGTGTGTGTACCGTAGTTGTCCTGTGTGTGTGTGTGTGTGTTGTGATCGTAGTTGTGTGTGTGTGTGTGTGTGTGTGTGTACCTGATCGTAGTTGTCCTGTGTGTGTGTGTGTGTGTGTACCTGATCGTAGTTGTCCTGTGTGTGTGTGTGTGTGTGTGTTCCTGATCGTAGTTGTGTGTGTGTGTGTGTGTGTGTGTGTGTACCTGATCGTAGTTGCCCTGTGTGTGTGTGTGTGTGTGTGTGTAGTTGTCCTGATCGTAGTTGTCCTGTGTGTGTGTGTGTGTGTGTGTACCTGATCGTAGTGTCCTGTGTGTGTGTGTGTGTGTACCTGATCGTAGTTGTCCTGTGTGTGTGTGTGTGTGTGTGTACCTGATCGTAGTTGTCCTGTGTGTGTGTGTGTGTGTGTACCTGATCGTAGTTGTCCTGTGTGTGTGTGTGTGTGTGTGTACCTGATCGTAGTTGTCCTGTGTGTGTGTGTGTGTACCTGTGTGTACCTGATCGTAGTTGTCCTGTGTGTGTCCTGTGTGTGTGTGTGTGTGTGTGTGTGTGTACCTGATCGTAGTTGTCCTGTGTGTGTGTGTGTGTGTGTACCTGATCGTAGTTGTCCTGTGTGTGTGTGTGTACCTGATCGTAGTTGTCCTGTGTGTGTGTGTGTGTGTACCTGATCGTAGTTGTCCTGTGTGTGTGTGTGTGTGTGTACCTGATCGTAGTTGTCCTGTGTGTGTGTGTGTGTGTGTGTACCTGATCGTAGTTGTGTGTGTGTGTGTACCTGTGTGTCCTGTGTGTTGTGTGTGTGTGTGTACCTGTGTGCGTGCGTGATGTGTTGTGTGTGTGTGTACCTGATCGTAGTTGTCTGTGTGTGTGTGTGTGTGTGTGTGTGTATCTGATCGTAGTTGTGTGTGTGTGTGTGTGTGTGTGTGTACCTGATCGTAGTTGTCCTGTGTGTGTGTGTGTGTGTGTGTGTACCTGATCGTAGTTGTCCTGTGTGTGTGTGTGTGTGTGTGTGTGTGTACCTGATCGTAGTTGTCCTGTGTGTGTGTGTGTGTGTGTACCTGATCGTAGTTGTCCTGTGTGTGTGTGTGTGTGTGTACCTGATCGTAGTTGTCCTGTGTGTGTGTACCTGATCGTAGTTGTCCTGTGTGTGTGTGTGTGTGTGTGTGTACCTGATCGTAGTTGTCCTGTGTGTGTGTGTGTGTGTACCTGATCGTAGTTGTGTGTGTGTGTGTGTGTGTGTGTGTACCTGATCGTAGTTGTCCTGTGTGTGTGTGTGTGTGTACCTGATCGTAGTTGTCCTGTGTGTGTGTGTGTGTGTGTGTGTGTACCTGATCGTAGTTGTCCTGTGTGTGTGTGTGTGTGTGTGTACCTGATCGTAGTTGCCCCTGTATGTGTGTGTGTGTGTGTGTGTGTGTACCTGATCGTAGTTGCCCTGTGTGTGTGTGTGTGTGTTGTGTGTGTACCTGATGTGTTGTCCTGTGTGTGTGTGTGTGTGTGTACCTGATCGTAGTTGTCCTGTGTGTGTGTGTGTGTGTGTGTACCTGATCGTAGTTGTCCTGTGTGTGTGTGTGTGTGTGTGTGATGTGTTACCTGATGTGTGTGTTGTACCTGATCGTAGTTGTGTGTGTGTGTGTGTGTGTGTGTACCTGATCGTAGTTGTCCTGTGTGTGTGTGTGTGTGTGTGTGTAACTGATCGTAGTTGTCGTGTGTGTGTGTGTGTGTGTGTGTGTGTGTACCTGATCGTAGTTGTCCTGTGTGTGTGTGTGTGTGTGTGTGTGTGTACCTGATGTAGTTGTCCTGATGTGTGTGTGTGTGTGTGTGTACCTGATCGTAGTTGTCCTGTGTGTGTGTGTGTGTGTGTGTACCTGATCGTAGTTGTCCTGTGTGTGTGTGTGTGTGTGTGTACCTGATCGTAGTTGTCCTGTGTGTGTAGTTGTGTGTGTGTACCTGATGTGTGTGTGTGTGTGTGTACCTGATCGTAGTTGTCCCTGTGTGTGTGTGTGTACCTGATCGTAGTTGTGTGTGTGTGTGTGTGTGTGTACCTGATCGTAGTTGTCCTGTACCTGATGTAGTTGTCCTGTGTGTGTGCGTGTGTGTGTGTGTACCTGATCGTAGTTGTCCTGTGTGTGTGTGTGTGTGTGTGTACCTGATAGTAGTTGTCCTGTGTGTGTGTGTGTGTGTGTGTGTGTGTGTACCTGATGATCTGTGTGTGTGTGTGTGTGTGTGTGTGTGTACCTGATCGTAGTTGTCCTGTGTGTGTGTGTGTGTGTGTGTGTGTACCTGATCGTAGTTGTCCTGTGTGTGTGTGTGTGTGTGTGTGTGTGTGTACCTGATCGTAGTTGTCCTGTGTGTGTGTGTGTGTGTGTGTGTGTACCTGATCGTAGTTGTCCTGTGTGTGTGTGTGTGTGTGTGTGTGTGTACCTGATCGTAGTTGTCCTGTGTGTGTGTGTGTGTGTGTGTACCTGATCGTAGTTGTCCTGTGTGTGTGTGTGTGTGTGTGTACCTGATCGTAGTTGTCCTGTGTGTGTGTGTGTGTGTGTGTACCTGATCGTAGTTGTCCTGTGTGTGTGTGTGTGTGTGTGTACCTGATCGTAGTTGTGTGTGTGTGTGTGTGTGTGTCCCTGATCGTAGTTGTCCTGTGTGTGTGTGTGTGTGTGTGTGTGTACCTGATCGTAGTTGTCCTGTGTGTGTGTGTGTGTGTGTGTGTGTACCTGATCGTAGTTGTCCTGTGTGTGTGTGTGTGTGTGTGTGTGTACCTGATCGTAGTTGTGCGTGCGTGATCGTGTGTGTGTGTGTGTGTGTGTGTGTGTACCTGATCGTAGTTGTCCTGTGTGTGTGTGTGTGTGTGTGTGTGTGTAGTTGTCCTGATCGTAGTTGTCCTGATCGTAGTTGTGTGTGTGTGTGTGTGTGTGTGTGTACCTGATCGTAGTTGTGTGTGTGTGTGTGTGTTGTACCTGTGTGTGTGTGTGTGTGTGTGTACCTGATCGTAGTTGTCCTGTGTGTGTGTGTGTGTGTGTGTACCTGATCGTAGTTGTCCTGTGTGTGTGTGTGTGTGTGTGTACCTGATCGTAGTTGTCCTGTGTGTGTGTGTGTGTGTGTACCTGATCGTAGTTGTCCTGTGTGTGTGTGTGTGTGTACCTGATCGTAGTTGTCCTGTGTGTGTGTGTGTGTGTGTGTACCTGATCGTAGTTGTCCTGTGTGTGTGTGTGTGTGTGTGTGTACCTGATCGTAGTTGTCCTGTGTGTGTGTGTGTGTGTGTGTACCTGATCGTAGTTGTCCTGATGTGTGTGTTGTCCTGATCGTAGTTGTGTGTGTGTGTGTGTGTGTACCTGATCGTAGTTGTCCGTGTGTGTGTGTGTGTGTGTGTGTGTGTGTGTGTACCTGATCGTAGTTGTCCTGTGTGTGTGTGTGTGTGTGTGTGTGTACCTGATCGTACCTGATCGTAGTGTGTGTGTGTGTGTGTGTACCTGATCGTAGTGTGTGTGTGTGTGTGTGTGTGTACCTGATCGTAGTTGTCCTGTGTGTGTGTGTGTGTGTGTGTACCTGATCGTAGTTGTCCTGTGTGTGTGTGTGTGTGTGTACCTGATCGTACCTGATCGTAGTTGTCCGTAGTTGTGTGTGTGTGTGTGTGTGTGTGTACCTGATCGTAGTTGTCCTGTGTGTGTGTGTGTGTGTGTACCTGATCGTAGTTGTCCTGTGTGTGTGTGTGTGTGTGTGTGTACCTGATCGTAGTTGTCCTGTGTGTGTGTGTGTGTTGTACCTGATCGTAGTTGTGTGTGTGTGTGTGTGTGTGTACCTGATCGTAGTTGTCCTGTGTGTGTGTGTGTGTGTGTGTGTGTGTGTACCTGATCGTAGTTGTCCTGTGTGTGTGTGTGTGTGTGTGTGTACCTGATCGTAGTTGTCCTGTGTGTGTGTGTGTGTGTGTGTGTGTACCTGATGATCGTAGTTGTACCCTGTGTGTGTGTGTGTGTACCTGATCGTAGTTGTGTGTGTGTGTGTACCTGATGTAGTTGTCCTGATCGTAGTTGTGTGTGTGTGTGTGTGTACCTGATCGTAGTTGTCCTGTGTGTGTGTGTGTGTGTGTGATCGTAGTTGTCCTGTGTGTGTGTGTGTTGTACCTGATGTGTGTCCGTGTGTGATCGTGTGTGTACCAGATCGTAGTTGCCCTGTGTGTGTGTGTGTGTGTGTACCAGATCGTAGTTGCCCTGTGTGTGTGTGTGTGTGTGTGTGTGTGTGTGTGTGTGTGTGTGTTCCTGATCGTAGTTGCCCTGTGTGTGTGTGTGTGTGTGTGTACCTGATCGTAGTTGTCCTGTGTGTGTGTGTGTGTGTGTACCTGATCGTAGTTGTCCTGTGTGTGTGTGTGTGTGTGTGTGTACCTGATGTGTGTGTGTGTGTGTACCTGATCGTAGTTGTCCTGTGTGTGTGTGTGTGTGTACCGTGAGTTGTCCTGTGTGTGTGTGTGTGTGTGTACCTGATCGTGTGTACCTGATCGTGTGTGTGTGTGTGTGTGTGTGTACCTGATCGTAGTTGTCCTGTGTGTGTGTGTGTGTGTTGTACCCGTAGTTGTGTGTGTGTGTGTGTGTGTGTACCTGATCGTAGTTGTCCTGTGTGTGTGTGTGTGTGTGCCTGATCGTAGTTGTGTGTGTGTGTGTGTGTGTACCTGATCGTAGTTGTCCTGTGTGTGTGTGTGTGTGTGTACCTGATCGTAGTTGTCCTGTGTGTGTGTGTGTGTGTGTGTACCTGATCGTAGTTGTCCTGTGTGTGTGTGTGTGTGTGTGTGTGTGTACCTGATCGTAGTTGTCCTGTGTGTGTGTGTGTGTGTGTGTACCTGATCGTAGTTGTCTGTGTGTGTGTGTGTGTGTGTGTACCTGATCGTAGTTGTCCTGTGTGTGTGTGTGTGTGTGTACCTGATCGTAGTTGTCCTGTGTGTGTGTGTGTGTGTGTGTACCTGATCGTAGTTGTCCTGTGTGTGTGTGTGATCGTAGTTGTCCTGTGTGTGTGTGTGTGTGTGTGTACCTGATCGTAGTTGTCCTGTGTGTGTGTGTGTGTGTGTGTACCTGATCGTAGTTGTCCTGTGTGTGTGTGTGTGTGTGTGTGTACCTGATCGTAGTTGTCCTGTGTGTGTGTGTGTGTGTGTGTGTACCTGATCGTAGTTGTCCTGTGTGTGTGTGTGTGTGTGTGTACCTGATCGTAGTTGTCCTGTGTGTGTGTGTGTGTGTGTGTTGTCCTGATCGTAGTTGTCCGTGTGTGTACCTGATCGTGTGTGTGTGTGTGTGTGTACCTGATCGTAGTTGTCCTG
>NW_027001868.1:0-6971 GCF_036934945.1 Oncorhynchus masou masou
CCAGGCCCACTGCCACAGGGGGTGGTCCCCTTGGACAGTAACCTCCAGGCCCACTGCCACAGGGGTGGTCACGTCTTGGAGATAACCTCCAGGCCCACTGCCACAGGGTGGTCACGTCTTGGACAGTAACCTCCAGGCCCACTGCCACAGGGGTGGCACGCATGTCTTGGACAAAGCAAACCTCCGCGCCCACCGCCACAGGGGTGGTCACGTCTTGGACAGTAACCTCCAGGCCCACTGCCACAGGGGGTGGTCACGTCTTGGACAGTAACTCCAGGCCCACTGCCACAGGGGTGGTCACGTCTTGGACAGTAACCTCCAGGCCCACTGCCACAGGGGTAGGTCACGTCTTGGACAGTAACCTCCAGGCCCACTGCCACAGGGGTGGTCACGTCTTGGACGAGTAACCTCCACGCCCACTGCCACAGGGGTGGTCATGTCTTGGACAGTAACCTCCAGGCCCACTGCCACAGGGGGTGGTCACGTCTTGACAGTAACCTCCAGGCCCACTGACAGGGGTGGTCACGTCTTGGACAGTAACCTCCAGGCCCACTGCCACAGGGGTGGTCACGTCTTGGACAGTAACCTCCAGGCCCACTGCCACAGGGGTGGTCACGTCTTGGACAGTAACCTCCAGGCCCACTGCCACAGGGGTGGTCACGTCTTGGACAGTAACCTCCAGGCCCACTGCCACAGGGGTGGTCACGTCTGGACAGTAACCTCCAGGCCCACTGCCACAGGGGTGGTCACGTCTTGGACAGTAACCTCCAGGCCCACTGCCACAGGGGTGGTCACGTCTTGGACAGTAACCTCCAGGCCCACTGCCACAGGGGTGGTCACGTCTTGGACAGTAACCTCCAGGCCCACTGCCACAGGGGTGGTCACGTCTTGGACAGTAACCTCCAGGCCCACTGCCACAGGGGTGGTCACGTCTGGACAGTAACCTCCAGGCCCACTGCCACAGGGGTGGTCACGTCTTGGACAGTAACCTCCAGGCCCACTGCCACAGGGGTGGTCACGTCTTGGACAGTAACCTCCAGGCCCACTGCCACAGGGGGTGGTCACGTCTTGGACAGTAACCTCCAGGCCCACTGCCACAGGGGGTGGTCACGTCTTGACAGTAACCTCCAGGCCCACTGCCAGGGGTGGTCACGTCTTGGCGAGTAACCTCCAGGCCCACTGCCAGCCAGGGGTGGGCTACCTGTCTTTGGACAGTAACCTCCAGGCCCACTGCCACAGGAGTGGTCACGCTCTTGGACAGTAACCTCCAGGCCCACTGCCACAGGGGTGGTCACGTCTTGGACAGTAACCTCCAGGCCCACTGCCACAGGGGTGGTCACGTCTTGGACAGTAACCTCCAGGCCCACTGCCACAGGGGTGGTCACGTCTTGGACAGTAACCTCCAGGCCCACTGCCACAGGGGTGGTCACGTCTTGGACAGTAACCTCCAGGCCCACTGCCACAGGGGTGGTCACGCTCTTGGACAGTAACCTCCAGGCCCACTGCCACAGGGGTGGTCACGTCTTGGACAGTAACCTCCAGGCCCACTGCCACAGGGGTGGTCACGTCTTGGACAGTAACCTCCAGGCCCACTGCCACAGGGGTGGTCACGTCTTGGACAGTAACCTCCAGGCCCACTGCCACAGGGGTGGTCACGTCTTGGACAGTAACCTCCAGGCCCACTGCCACAGGGGGTGGTCACGTCTTGGACAGTAACCTCCAGGCCCACTGCCACAGGGGTGGTCACGTCTTGGACAGTAACCTCCAGGCCCACTGCCACAGGGGTGGTCACGTCTTGGACAGTAACCTCCAGGCCCACTGCCACAGGAGTGGTCACGTCTTGGACAGTAACCTCCAGGCCCACTGCCACAGGGGTGGTCACGTCTTGGACAGTAACCTCCAGGCCCACTGCCACAGGGGTGGTCACGTCTTGGACAGTAACCTCCAGGCCCACTGCCACAGGGGGTGGTCACGTCTTGGACAGTAACCTCCAGGCCCACTGCCACAGGGGTGGTCACGTCTTGGACAGTAACCTCCAGGCCCACTGCCACAGGGGTGGTCACGTCTTGGACAGTAACCTCCAGGCCCACTGCCACAGGGGTGGTCACGTCTTGGACAGTAACCTCCAGGCCCACTGCCACAGGGGTGGTCACGTCTTGGACAGTAACCTCCAGGCCCACTGCCACAGGGGTGGTCACGTCTTGGACAGTAACCTCCAGGCCCACTGCCACAGGGGTGGTCACGTCTTGGACAGTAACCTCCAGGCCCACTGCCACAGGGGTGGTCACGCTCTTGGACAGTAACCTCCAGGCCCACTGCCACAGGGGTGGTCACGTCTTGGACAGTAACCTCCAGGCCCACTGCCACAGGAGTGGTCACGTCTTGGACAGTAACCTCCAGGCCCACTGCCACAGGGGTGGTCACGTCTTGGACAGTAACTCCACACCCACTGCCACAGGGGTGGTCACGTCTTGCACAGTAACCTCCAGGCCCACTGCCACAGGGGGTGGTCACGTCTTGGACAGTAACCTCCAGGCCCACTGCCACAGGGGTGGTCACGTCTTGGACAGTAACCTCCAGGCCCACTGCCACAGGGGTGGTCACGCCTTGGACAGTAACCTCCAGGCCCACTGCCACAGGGGTGGTCACGCCTTGGACAGTAACCTCCAGGCCCACTGCCACAGGGGTGGTCACGCCTTGGACAGTAACCTCCAGGCCCACTGCCACAGGGGTGGTCACGTCTTGGACAGTAACCTCCAGGCCCACTGCCACAGGGGTGGTCACGTCTTGGACAGTAACCTCCAGGCCCACTGCCACAGGGGTGGTCACGTCTTGGACAGTAACCTCCAGGCCCACTGCCACAGGGGTGGTCACGTCTTGGACAGTAACCTCCAGGCCCACTGCCACAGGAGTGGTCACGTCTTGGACAGTAACCTCCAGGCCCACTGCCACAGGGGTGGTCACGTCTTGGACAGTAACTCCACACCCACTGCCACAGGGGTGGTCACGTCTTGCACAGTAACCTCCAGGCCCACTGCCACAGGGTGTGGTCACGTATTGGAAAGTAACCTCCAGGCCCTCTGCCACAGGGGTGGTCACGTCTTGGACAGTAACCTCCAGGCCCACTGCCACAGGGGTGGTCACGTCTTGGACAGTAACCTCCAGGCCCACTGCCACAGGGGTGGTCACGTCTTGGACAGTAACCTCCAGGCCCACTGCCACAGGGGTGGTCACGTCTTGGACAGTAACCTCCAGGCCCACTGCCACAGGGGTGGTCACGTCTTGGACAGTAACCTCCAGGCCCACTGCCACAGGGGTGGTCACGTCTTGGACAGTAACCTCCAGGCCCACTGCCACAGGGGTGGTCACGTCTTGGACAGTAACCTCCAGGCCCACTGCCACAAGGTGTGATTACGTCTTGGACAGTAACCTCCAGGCCGACTGCCACAAGGTGTGATTACTTCTTGGACAGTAACCTCCAGGCCGACTGCCACAAGGTGTGATTACTTCTTGGACAGTAACCTCCAGGCCGACTGCCACAAGGTGTGATTACTTCTTAGACAGTAACCTCCAGGCCGACTGCCACAAGGTGTGATTACTTCTTGGACAGTAACCTCCAGGCCCACTGCCACAAGGTGTGATTACGTCTTGGACAGTAACCTCCAGGCCCACTGCCACAAGGTGTGATTACGTCTTGGACAGTAACCTCCAGGCCCACTGCCACAGGGGGTGGTCACGTCTTGGACAGTATCCGCCAGGCCCACTGCCACAGGGGTGGTCACGTCTTGAGACAGTAACCTCCAGGCCCACTGCCACAGGGGTGGTCACGTCTTGGACAGTAACCTCCAGGCCCACTGCCACAGGGGTGGTCACGTCTTGGACAGTAACCTCCAGGCCCACTGCCACAGGGGTGGTCACGTCTTGGACAGTAACCTCCAGGCCCACTGCCACAGGGGTGGTCACGCTCTTGGACAGTAACCTCCAGGCCCACTGCCACAGGGGTGGTCACGCTCTGAGAGTAAATCCTCCAGGCCCACTGCCACAGGGGTGGTCACGCCTTGGACAGTAACCTCCAGGCCCACAGCCACAGGAGTGGTCACGCCTTGACAGTAACCTCCAGGCCCACTGCCAAGGGGTGGTCACGCTCTTGACAGTAACTCCACACCCACTGCCACAGGGGTGGTCACGCTCTTGCACAGTAACCTCCAGGCCCACTGCCACAGGGGGTGGTCACGTCTTGGACAGTAACCTCCAGGCCCACTTCCACAGGGTGGTCACGTCTTGGACAGTAACCTCCAGGCCCACTGCCACAGGGGGTGGTCACGTCTGGACAGTAACCTCCAGGCCCACTGCCACAGGGGTGGTCACGTCTTGGACAGTAACCTCCAGGCCCACTGCCACAGGGGTGGTCACGTCTTGGACAGTAACCTCCAGGCCCACTGCCACAGGGGTGGTCACGTCTTGGACAGTAACCTCCAGGCCCACTGCCACACAGGGGTCCAGGCCCACTGCCACAGGGGTGGTCTTCTGGACAGTAACCTCCAGGCCCACTGCCACAAGGTGTGGTCACGTCTTGGACAGTAACCTCCAGGCCCACTGCCACAAGGTGTGATTACGTCTTGGACAGTAACACTGCCCAGGCCAGGCCGACTGCCACAAGGTGTGATTACTTCTTGGACAGTAACCTCCAGGCCGACTGCCACAAGGTGTGATTACTTCTTAGACAGTAACCTCCAGGCCGACTGCCACAAGGTGTGATTACTTCTTGGACAGTAACCTCCAGGCCGACTACCACAAGGTGTGATTACTTCTTGGACAGTAACCTCCAGGCCCACTGCCACAAGGTGTGATTACGTCTTGGACAGTAACCTCCAGGCCCACTGCCACAAGGTGTGATTACGTCTTGGACAGTAACCTCCAGGCCGACTGCCACAAGGTGTGATTACTTCTTGGACAGTAACCTCCAGGCCGACTGCCACAAGGTGTGATTACTTCTTGGACAGTATCCGCCAGGCCCACTGCCACAGGGGGTGGTCACGTCTTGGACAGTATCCGCCAGGCCCACTGCCACAGGGGCTGGTCATGTCTTGGACAGTATCCGCCAGGCCCTCTGCCACAGGGGGTGGTCACGTCTTGGACAGTATCCGACAGACCCAACGCCACAGGGGGTGGTCACGTCTTGGACAGTATCAGCCAGGCCCATGGCCACAGGGGGTGGTCACGTCTTGGACGGTTAACTCCACACCCACTGCCACAGGGGGTGGTCATGTCTTGGACAGTATCCGCCAGGCCCACTGCCACAGGGGGTGGTCACATCTTGGACAGTATCCGCCAGGCCCACTGCCACAGGGGGTGGTCACGTCTTGGACGGTAACTCCACACCCACTGCCGCAGGGAGTGGTCACGTCCCGGACGAGTATCCGCCAGGCCCACTGCCCCAGGGGGTGGTCCCGTCTTGGTGACCAGTAACTCCACACCCACTGCCACAGGGGGTGGTCACGTCTTGGACAGTATCCGCCAGGCTCACTGCCACAGGGGGTGGTCACGTCTTGGACGGTAACTCCACACCCACTGCCACAGGGGGTGGTCATGTCTTGGACAGTATCCGCCAGGCCCATGGCCACAGGGGGTGGTCACGTCTTGGACGGTAACTCCACACCCACTGCCACAGGGGGTGGTCATGTCTTGGACAGTATCCGCCAGGCCCACTGCCACAGGGGGTGGTCATGTCTTGGACAGTATCCGCCAGGCCCACTGCCACAGGGGGTGGTCACGTCTTGGACAGTATCCGCCAGGCCCACTGCCACAGGGGGTGGTCACGTCTTGCACAGTATCCGCTAGCCAGCTGCACAGGGGCAGTGCGTCTTGGACAGTATCCGCCAGGCCCTGCCTACAGGGCGGTCACGTCTTGGACAGTATCCGCCAGGCCCACTGCCACAGGCGGTGGTCACGTCTTGGACAGTATCCGCCAGGCCCACTGCCACAGGGGGTGGTCATGTCTTGTATGGTAACTCCACACCCACTGCCACAGGAGTGGAAAGAAATCACCAAGAGGTTGAAGTAGTCCATGAAAAATACATACAACATACAATTCCTTGTGCATCACATTTTATTGAGAAAAACATACAGGTAAGTGCCAAAATAAAGGAAAGACCAACATAAAGTTCCTTCATAGGGTGTTGGGCCACCATGAGTCAGAACAGATTCAATGCACCGTGGCATGTCGGGAACTGGAGAAAGCTCTGTCCCAGGGGCCGCTCCAGAATCTCCCATAAGTAATCAATTGGGTTGAGATCTGGTGACTGAGACAACCATGACACATGGTTTACATCATTTTCATGCTCATCAAACCATTCAGTGATGGGGGCATTGTCATTCCATGGGGGTGTCACTTTATAATTGCTTTATAGAGCCATTATCCCTATCAAGATTACTCTTTACATCTATTTGTGGGCCTCTTAATCCCTGCCACTGTTGTTCTTGATGCACAGTTTCTGTCTAGACCAGAGGTTCCCAAACTAGGGGTTGAGAACCCATGTGGGGTCGCCTGATATGAAAAGGGGGTCGCAGGAGAATTTCCAAAATCCTTAAATATATATATATTCTACAAAATATATTATAATATCGTCTTTGTACTGTATCGCATTGTAATATGGTTAACCTTAAAAATCTAAATTATTCAAATCTAAAAGATAAAATTCAACAAGATAGAGCCCTTAGATCATGAGAAAGGCAGCACTTGATCATCACACTTGAATAATTCTCAGGGTGAATGGCTCGGCCTGCTACGCTATGAAATCACACACTATTACAGAGACTGATATTACTGGCAGCAATTGATATGAGGGGGGACAGATGTGTGGGGGGACAGAGGCACAGAATCTCACATCAATAACATTGTCAGATAACACTGTTAAACAAATAATTTATGCTCTGACTGAAAGACTCACAAACTTCCCAGCGAGCACAGT
>NW_027001869.1:0-6970 GCF_036934945.1 Oncorhynchus masou masou
ATCCCAGGCTCCCCCTCCCCAGTCTCCCTCCCTCCTAGTCTCCCTCCCTCCAAGTCTCCCTCCCTCCTAGTCTCCCTCCCTGCCAGGCTCCCTCCATCCAAGTCTCCCTCCCTCCCAGTCTCCCTCCTAGTCTCCCTCCCTGCCAGGCTCCCTCCATCCAAGTCTCCCTCCCTCCCAGTCTCCCTCCCTCCGAGTCTACCTCCCAGGCTCCCTCCCTCCGAGTCTACCTCCCTCCCAGTCTCCCTCCCTCCCAGTCTCCCTCCCAGTCTCCCTCCCAGTCTCCCTCCCAGGCTCCCTCCCTCCCAGTCTCCCTCCCTCCCAGTCTCCCTCCCAGGCTCCCTCCCTCCGAGTCTACCTCCCTCCCAGTCTCCCTCCCAGTCTCCCTCCCTCCCAGTCTCCCTCCCTCCCCAGTCTCCCTCCCTTCCTCTCTCCCAGTGTCCCTCTCCTTCCTCTCTCCCCAGTCTCCCTCTCTCCCAGTCTCCCTCCCTCCCCAGTCTCCCTCCCTCCCAGTCTCCCTCCCTCCCAGTCTCCCTCCCTCCCAGTCTCCCTCCCTTCCTCTCTCCCAGTGTCCCTCCCTTCCTCTCTCCCAGTCTCCCTCTCTCCCAGTCTCCCTCCCTCCCAGTCTCACTCCCTCCAAGTCTCCCTCCAGGCTACCAAGCTCCCTCCCTCACCGTCTCCCTCCCTCCCAGTCTCCCTCCCTCCCAGTCTCCCTCTCTCCCAGGCTCCCTCCCTCCCAGGCTCACTCCCAGTCCCCCTCCCTTCCTCCCTCTCAGTTTCCCTCACTCCCAGTCTTCCTCCCTACCAGTCTCCCTCAATCCCATTCACCCTCCCATTCACCCTCCCTCCAAGTCTCCCTACCAGTCCCCCTCCTTCCCTCCCTCCCATTCTCCCTCTACCAATCCTCGATCCCAGTCTTCCTACCAGTCTCCATCCCAGTTTCCCTCCCTCCCATTCTCCCTCCACCAATCCTCGATCCCAGTCTTCCTATCAGTCTCGCCCCCAGTCTCCCTCCTGCCCAGTCTCCCTCCCTCCAGTTTCCCTTTCAGACTCCCTGACCATAAATGTGTCTTGTCTACATGATCAATCATCAATCATATACTGTAGACCCATTACTCAGCTGCACAAACCAAACCCAGGGTCTATTGAAACACACATGACCAGAACATGGCAGTAGACCAGGCTCTTTTCTGGCCCATATCGAGTGGCTGGCCAATTAGAATTCCGCTTTAAAAAATGTTGACATAGACTACACACAAACACACACACACACACACACACACACAACACACACACACACACACACACACACACACACACACACACACACACACACACACACAAAATAAATGGAAAAGGAGCAAAATTCCATATGAAACAAAAATTGATAATTCTCCAGCAGATAATCCGATTTCTGGGTCTGGATAAGGAGGGGGATGGGGGGTGGAGAGGGATGAGGAGGGTGAGGGGACGGAGTAGTGGAGGTAGATGAAGGAGGATGGAGGAGGATGGAGGGAGATGGAGGAGGATGGAGGTAGATGGAGGAGGATGGATGGAGGATGGAGGTAGATGGAGGTAGATGGAGGAGGATGGAGGTAGATGGAGGAGGATGGAGGTAGATGGAGGAGGATGGAGGGAGATGAAGGAGGATGGAGGAGGATAGAAGAGGATGGAGGTAGATGGAGGTGGATGGAGGAGGATGGAGGAAGATGGAGAAGGATGGAGGTAGATGGATGGAGGATGGAGTTAGACGGAGGTAGATGGAGGATGGAGGTAGATGGAGGTAGATGGAGGAGGATGGAGGTAGATGGATGGAGGATGGAGGAAGATGGATGGAGGTAGATGGAGGATGGAGTTAGATGAAGGAGGATGGAGGTAGATGGAGGAGGATGGAGGTAGATGGAGGTTGATGAAGGACGATGGAGGTAGATGGAGGAGGATGGAGGTGTATGGAAGATGATGAAGGTAGATGGAGGTAGATGGAGGAGGATGGAGGTGGATGGAGGAGGATGGAGGTGGATTGAAGATGATGAATGAGGATGGAGGAAGATGGAGGTAGATGGAGGTAGATGGAGGATGGAGGTAGATGGAGGATGGAGTTAGATGATGGAGGTAGATGGAGGAGGATGGAGGTAGATGGAGGAGGATGGAGGTAGATGGAGGTAGATGGAGGAGGATGGAGGTAGATGGATGGAGGATGGAGGTAGATGATGGAGGATGGAGGTAGATGGAGGAGGATGGAGGTAGATGAAGGTAGATGGAGATGGATGGAGGATGGAGGTAGATGGAGGAGGATGGAGGTAGATGGAGGTAGATGGAGGAGGATGGAGGTAGATGGAGGAGGATGGAGGTAGATGGAGGTAGATGGAGGAGGATGAAGGTAGATGGAGGTAGATGGAGGAGGGTGGAGGTAGATGGAGGAGGATGGAGGTAGATGGAGGAGGATGGAGGTAGATGGAGGTAGATGGAGGAGGATGGAGGTAGATGGAGGAGGATGGAGGTACATGGAGGAGGATGTAGGTAGATGGAGGAGGATGGAGGTAGATGGAGGTAGTTGGAGTAGGATGGAGGTAGATGGAGGTAGATGGAGGTGGAAGGAGGAGGATGGAGGTAGATGGAGGAGGATGGAGGTAGATGGATGGAGGATGGAGGTAGACGGAGGTAGATGGAGGATGGAGGTAGATGGAGAAGGATGGAGGTAGATGAATGGAGGATGGAGGTAGATGGATGGAGGTAGATGGAGGATGGAGGTAGATGGAGGATGGAGGTAGATGGAGAAGGATGGAGGCAGATGGAGGTAGATGGAGGAGGATGGAGGTAGATTGAGGTAGATGGAGGAGGATGGAGGTAGATGGAGGATGTAGGAGGATGGAGGTAGATGGAGGTAGATGGAGGAGGATGGAGGATGGAGGTAGATGGAGGATGTAGGTAGATGGAGGTAGATGGAGGTAGATGGAGGTAGATGGATAAGGATGGAGGTAGATGGAGGATGGAGGTAGATGGAGGTAGATGGAGGATGGAGTTCGATGAAGGTAGATGGAGGTAGATGGAGGATGGAGTTCGATGAAGGAGGATGGAGGTAGATGGAGGAGATGGAGTTAGATAAGGAGGGATGGAGGTAGATGGAGGTAGATGGAGGTAGATGAAAGAGGATGGAGGTAGATGGAGGGGATGGAGGATGGAGGTAGGAGGGATGTAGGTAGATGGAGGTAGATGGAGGAGGAGTGGAGGTTGGAGGTAGATGGAGGATATGGGGTAGATGGAGGTAGATGGAGGTAGATGGAGGTAGATGGAGGTAAGGAGGATGGAGGTAGATGGAGGATGGAGTTTGATGGAAAGATGAGGTAGATGGAGGATGGAGTTAGATGAAGGAGGATGGAGGATGGAGGAGGATGGAGGTAGGATGGAGGTAGATGGAAGATGGTAGATTAGATGGAGGATGGATGGAGGTAGATGGAGGAGGGATGGAGGGGAGATGGAGGATGGAGGTAGATGGAGGGAGATGGAGGATGGAGGTAGATGGAGGTAGATGAGGATGGAGGGAGATGGAGGTAGATGGAGGAGGATGGAGGTAGATGGAGGTAGATTTAGGAGGATGGAGGTAGATGGAGTTAGATGGAGATGGATGAGGTAGATGGAGGTAGATGGATTAGGATGGAGGTAGATGGAGGTAGATGGAGGATGGAGGGTAGATGGATGGTAGATGGAGGGATGGAGGTAGATGGAGGTAGATGGATGGAGGATGGATGCAGATGGAGGTAGATGGAGGTAGATGGAGGAGGATGGAAGTAGATGAAGAGGATGGAGGTAGATGGAGGTAGATGGAGGAAATGGAGGTAGATGGACGAGGATGGAGCCAAATGGATGGAGAATGGAAGAGGATGGAGGCAAATGGAGGAGGATGGAAGATGGAGGAGGATGGAGGAGGATGGAGAATAGATGGAGGAGGATGGAGGAGGATTGAGGTAGAAGAAATGGAGTAAATATGGAAATGGAGGAGAATAGAAGGTAAATAGGATGGATTAGATGGAGGAATGGAAGTACATGGAGGAGGATGGAGGTAGATGCAGGTAGATGGAGGTGGCAAAGGAGGTAAATGGATGGAGGATTGTGTTAAACAGAGGATGGAGGATGGAGGCAGACAAAGTAAATGGAGGATGGAGGTAGATGGAGGAGGATGGAGCCAAATGATAGAAGGATAGGAGGTAGATGGATGGAGGTAAATAAGGAGGATGGAAATAGATGGAGGATGGAGGTAGATGGAGAAGGATGGAGGTTAAATGGATGTAAATGGAGGAGGATGGAAATGAGATTGAGGTAGATGGAGAGGATGTATGGAGATGGAGGAGGGATGGAGGTAAATAGGAGGATGAGGGATGGATGGAGGTAGATGGAGGAGATGAAAGAGGATGGAGGTAGATGGAGGTAGGATGGAGGTAAATGGTAAATAGATAAGGTAGATGGAGGAGGATGGGGTAGAGAGGTAGATGGAGGATGGAGGAGATGGAATAGATGGAGGATGGAGGTAGATGGAGGATGGAGTTCGATGAAGGAGATGGAGGTGGAAGATGGAGATGGATGGATGGAGTTAGATGAGTGGATGGAGGATGGAGGTAGATGGAGGAGGATGGAGGGATGGATGGAGGATGGGGTAGAGGGAGGATGGAGGTAGATTGAATGGAGGATGGAGGTAGATGGATGGAGTTAGATGAAGGAGGATGGAGGTAGATGGAGGATGGAGGTAGATGGAGGAGGATGGAGGTAGATGGAGGAGGATGGAGGTAGATGGATGGAGGGGGATGGAGGTAGATGGAGGGAGATGGAGGAGGGAGGGAGAAAGGAGGATGGAGGATGGAGGGAGATGGAGGATGGAGGTAGATTGAGGGAGATGGAGGATGGGGGTAGATGGAGGGAGATGGAGGATGGAGGAGATGGAGGAGGATGGAGGTAGATGGAGGTAGATTTAGGAGGATGGAGGTAGATGGAGGTAGATGGATTAGGATGGAGGTAGATGGAGGTAGATGGAGGATGGAGGTAGATGGAGGATGGAGGTAGATGGAGGTAGATGGAGGATGGAGGTAGATGGAGGTAGATGGAGGATGATGGGGATAGATGGAGGAGGATGGAGGTAGATGGAGGTGGAGCATGGAGGTAGATGGAGATGGAGGTAGATGGAGGTAGATGGAGGATGGAGGTAGATGGATGATGGAGTTAGATGAGATGGATGGATGGAGGTAGATGGAGGAGGATGGAGGTAGATGGAGGATGGAGGAGATGGAGGAGGATGGAGGTAGATGGAGGAGGATGGAGGTAGATGGACGAGGCTGGAGGTAGAGATGGAGGTAGATGGAGAGGATGGAGGTAGAAGGAGGAGGATGGAGGTAGATGGAGGAGGATGGAGGAGGATGGAGGTAGATGGAGGAGGATGGAGGTAGATGGAGGTAGATGGAGGAGGATGGAGGTAGATGGAGATGGATGGAGGATGGAGGTAGATGGAGGAGGATGGAGGAGGATGGAGGTAGATGGAGGAGGATGGAGGTAGATGGACGAGGATGGAGGTAGATGGAGGTAGATGGAAGAGGATGGAGGTAGAAGGAGGAGGATGGAGGTAGATGGAGGAGGATGGAGGAGGATGGAGGTAGATGGAGGAGGATGGAGGTAGATGGAGGTAGATGGAGGAGGATGGAGGTAGATGGAGGTAGATGGATGGAGGTAGATGGAGGGCGATGGAGGTAGATTGAGGTAGATGGAGGATGGAGGGAGATGGAGGATGAGTGAGATGGAGGTAGATGGAGGTAGATGGATGGAGGTAGATGGATGAGGATGGAGGTAGATGGAGGAGGATGGAGGTAGATGGAGGTCGATGGAGGTAGATGGAGCATGGAGGTAGATGGAGGATTGAGGAGGATGGAGGTAGATTGAGGATGGAGGTAGATGGAGGTAGATGGAGGAGGATGGAGGTTAATGGAGGTAGATGGAGGAGGATGGAGGAGGATGGAGGTAGATGGAGGAGGATGGAGGTAGATGGACGAGGATGGAGGTAGATGGAGGTAGATGGAAGAGGATGGAGGTAGAAGGAGGAGGATGGAGGTAGATGGAGGAGGATGGAGGAGGATGGAGGTAGATGGAGGAGGATGGAGGTAGATGGAGGTAGATGGAGGAGGATGGAGGTAGATGGAGGTAGATGGATGGAGGTAGATGGAGGGCGATGGAGGTAGATTGAGGTAGATGGAGGATGGAGGGAGATGGAGGATGAGTGAGATGGAGGTAGATGGAGGTAGATGGATGGAGGTAGATGGAGGAGGATGGAGGTAGATGGAGGTAGATGGAGGAGGATGGAGGTAGATGGAGGAGGATGGAGGTAGATGGAGGTTGATGGAGGTAGATGGAGCATGGAGGTAGATGGAGGATTGAGGAGGATGGAGGTAGATTGAGGATGGAGGTAGATGGAGGTAGATGGAGGAGGATGGAGGTAGATGGAGGAGGATGGAGGTAGATGGAGGTCGATGGATGGAGGATAGAGGTAGATGGAGCATGGAGGTGCATGGAGGTAGATGGAGGATGGAGGAGGATGGAGGTAGATGGAGGATGGAGGTAGATGGAGATGGATGGAGGTAGATGGAGGTAGATGGAGGAGGATGGAGGTAGATGGCGTAGGATGGAGGTAGATGGAGGTAAATGGAGGTAGATGGAGGAGGATGGAGGTAGATGGAGGAGGATGGAGGTAGATGGAGGTAGATGGAGGAGGATGGAGGTAGATGGAGGAGGATGGAGGAGGATGGAGGTAGATGGAGGTGGATGTAGGTAGATGGAGGTAGATGGAGGTAGATGGAGGATGGAGGGAGATGGAGGATGAGGGAGATGGAGGTAGATGGAGGTAGATGAAGGATGGAGGTAGATAGAGGATGGAGGGAGATGGAGATGGAGGAGGATGGAGGTAGATGGAGTTAGATGGAGGAGATGGAGGAGGATG